>NC_081554.1:98442772-98742772 GCF_963082655.1 Stomoxys calcitrans
GGCAGTCCTTTACAGACTCACTTATACAATTTTAAGTCCATTGTGATACCACAGTAGCGACAGACCGAGGCTTCTGGCGGGAATCGAACCCACGACTCCTGCACTGGTAATCCAAACAAGCTACCAACTCGGCGCCCCGGTAGCGTGTATGATTCATAGAAATCCGATGTGAATCAAAAAAAGGTTATGCATGTTTTAAACCAAAGATCTACGAAAATGCGTTTTCTCTACATATAGCGTCATAAAATCATGTAACGAAGTGACCCGGAAATATTGAAGGTATTTTCGTTTCCCATGGTCTTCAACAAAACAGAATTGGTACACAGAACCCCTGCATATTTTTTGTATCACAGTGAAATTATAATATGCTTGGAGTTTGTGATGCAAGTTTTATATTTTCCTATGGACTTTTCAGCCCATGTGTTACTCGTACTTGTATATACTAGTTGCTTTGAAGACTTGCCTGACCTAAAAATTTATTTATGGAAAAATTAGTAAAATCATACGATGTTGCAAGTCGCATTTTTTATATTAAATATAAGTGCTCTACCAAGATTGTTCACATCTATCTTTTTTCATATCATATCATCCTTAGAAAATATTATGAAAGAGTCCGCCAAATTGTTGTTTGCCAAATAATATCTTCTTCAAAGTTATGGTTAAAGATTATCGAGTGTGTTATTTTTTATTTGCAAAGCGTAGAACGGACACAGCAGTCTTTATTTTATTATTATTGTTGTAATTATAAAATGTTTAAGTCCTTGACTGGTATTCCAATACTCAGATATCACCACCTTGGATAGGGAGGGTTATTATATCCATTGTAGCCGTTATTGCAATAACCACCATTATTGTAGTATTGGCCTGGAACTTGAGGTGGAATGTAGGTGGCAGCTGGAGTTACGACAACCACCTCAGCTCTAGGAGGCGGTAGGGGAGGTGGAGGATAGTATGGACGACTCCAGCCGGGTACAATATCAATTTCGATACCTGGGCGATGATGGTGATGATGATGGCGATGGCGATATGGATCTTCATATCCATACGGTGGTGGTGGCATAGTGAGGATGGAGAACTATCAGGCCTTTATTTAGTCTTCTATGCGGTCAAGTTTTTCGTTCAAGGTAGTGCCCTCGTAAAATAACAAAATCAAACTGTGCCATAAAATATTTTACGAGTCCCAGAATTCAAACAAGAATTTTGATTTCGATAAAAATAAACCTAATAACAACAAAAAAAAGGTCCAAGTAGACAACAAATTAAAGTACTTTTGTTTTTTGGTAGAAAAAATTCTGAAAATGCTCGAGTTCACCCCCTTCCTTATAGCAATCGATCACTGTTGTGCTTATCTGCATGGGTATGAAGATAAGAGACTACCAGTTTTAAGGCATGTGACTCAGCGGCAAACAAACAGTATCTTTATTGAAATATTTTGTATTTTGATAACAACATGTTCACTCTCTGATATCCAGCCATCACAAAGGATTTCGATAACAATATTTTGTTCTTTATTTTAATACCTGTATTTGCAAGCGATATTTCAAATAATGAGTCCGTAGCTCCCAACGTAATTAAAAATTCCCATACGTCATGTGTTGGAGAAAATATTGTGAATTTACAACTACCGAGTCATAATTAGTACGTCAATCTCGACTAACAGTCCATCGGACAGAAAATAAACATTGAATGGTGATTCATGACAGTAAAGAAAAGTAAACTAATTATAAACATTGGGAAATCCCCTCATACACTGATAAAGTTCAGCTTCCCGATGGAATTTGTCACTAATCAATTTGGTCACACAGTTTAAAATGGTGTAAAATTACATGTTCCAAAAGGTGATATAAAAGGAAAAACACCAGGTGCAAAATTTCAGTTAAATCTGACGAGAATTCCGCCCTCTAGAGGCTCAAGAAGTCAAGACCTAAGATCGGTTTATATGGCAGCGATATCAAAACATGGACCGACTTGGCGCATTTACAATCCCAACCGACCTACGCTAATAAAAAGTATTTGTGCAAAATTGCAAGCGCCTAGCTTTACTCCTCCGAAAGTTAGCGTGCTTTCGACAGACAGACGGTCGACGGACAGACATGGCTAGATCGATTTAAAATGTCATGACGATCAAGAATATATGTAATTTATGGGGTTTTAGAAGAATATTTCGAGGTATTAGAAGTCGATCTAGCAATCTCCGTCTGTCCATCCGTCTGTCTGTCGAAATCATGCTAACTTTCAAAGGATTAAAGCTAGGCGCTTGAATTTTTGCACAAATACTTTTTATTAGTGTAGGTCAGTTGGTATTCCAAATGGGCCAAATCTGTCCATGTTTTGATACAGCTGCCGTATAAACTGATCTTGGGTCTTGACTTCTTGACCCTCTAGAGGGCGCAATTCTTGTCCACTTTGACTGAAATTTTGCACATAGTGTTTTGGTATCACTTTCAACAACTGTGTTAAGTACGATTCAAATCGGTTCATAATATGGTATAGCTGTAATGTAAACCTATCTTGGATCGTGACTTCTTGAGCCAATAGAGCACGCAATTCTCATCCGCTTTGGATGAAGTTTTGGACGAGGTGTTTTGTTATGTCTTCCAATAACTGTACTCAGTATAGCGTAAATCAGTACATAACCTTATAAACCGATCTTGGGTCTTGATTTCTTGAGCTTTTAGAAGGCGCAATTCTCGTCCGATTTGACTGAAATTTTTCACCTAGTGTTTTGGTATCACTTCCAACAAGGTTCAAATCGGTTCATAATATGGTATAGCTGACATTTAAACCGATCTTGGATCTTGACTTCTTGAGCCAATACAGTGCGCAATTCTCTTCCGCTTATGACTTCCAATAACTGTGCTAAGTATGGCGTAAATCGGAACATAACCTTATATAGCTGTCATGTAAACCGATCTGTGATCTTGACTTCTTGAGCCTCTAGAGGGCGCAATTCTCATCCGATTTGGAAGAAATTTTGCACAACAGCTTCTCTCACATTCTTCAACATAGTGTCTTATATGGTCTGAATCGATCAATAGCTTGATACAGCTCCCATGTAAACCGATCTCCCGATTTTCCTTCTTGAGCCCCTACAAGGCGCAATTCTTATCCGAATGAACTGAAATATTACACAATGACTTCTACAATGTTCAGCATTTATTTATGGCCCGAATCGGACTATAACTTGATATAGCTCCAATAGCATAACAGTTCATATTCAATATTCTTTGTTTACCAAAAAAGAGATACCGCGCATAGAACTCGACACATGCGATCCATGATGGAGGGTATATAAGATTCGGCCCGGCCGAACTTAGCACGCTCTTACTTGTTGTGAATTAATTTGCAAACGCATTAAGTTTGGCAAGTTTCAACCTTGCATCCCACCATATAATTAACACTGATCAAGAACATATATGAACATCTTTATGGTGAAGAAGTTCAATCGTGGGGTCGGTCTATATGGCTCTCTATGCTTCAATAACTTGGAGTCATAGATAGGTCTTTTATAAACAAAATAAGATTTTCAGAGCAGCTTTATTCAAATTAACCCAAAGAAGCCTATCTTCGAAATTGAACATTAAAAGTGAGATCCAAAAATTTGCATTTACTTGATTCTAATATCACTTGATTCGAACATCACTTAGATATGCGAGCCGTCTACCTGTTATTTCTTGATGAAATGTTCGTGTTCATGTATCTTGTACTTATTACTTGGTTCCTTCAAGTACCCAAGTAGGTTCATTTGAATCCCATCACGAGACCTAGTCTTTAATTAGAAAGTAATATGTTATCCATACCTCTTAATTGAGTCCTGCATTACCCGATCGGATTTTTGTGGCTACCCCAAACACTTGATTTATAATTCAGATATCGGATTCGCACTTTGCTCCCAAACACCTTCATATGAATTTTGTGTTGTTCGGTCTACATGCTATTTTTGAGCTATGATGATAGTTACTGAATCTTCACTTAGTAGAATACAGTTTTCATAAAACTAAAATATTATTGTAGATTTAAAATTATATTTGGCCTATTTTTTGAGCAAAAGTTATCCTCTTATATTATCAACGGTCCTTCGAGACTCTGTCATGCAACAATAATGTAATGATGATAAACAATTTTTTTTTTCAAAATTGATAATATGGAACTTTGCAAATTTTATTATTTTTGTATTTAATTGAAAATAAATCTATTGATTATCTATGATATCAACGATTGATGTAAGAAAACTCCATGAGGTACATTTCCATTAAATAAGATACACCTGTAGTTGTTCTGCCTTAATAACTATAACATATAGAACTATGAAAAAATACATACAAATACTATTTCGTACTTTAAAAATGAATCCATATTTGACCTTAAATTCTCCATGAATGATCACTATGGGTTGTGGTAATGCGCTGGAGGTTGCCCAGGAGGAATATAAATTTGAGCTGGCTGCGACTGAGGATATGCTGGCGGGGCAGGGGGATAGGACTGTGGCACGACAACCACTACAGGATTAGCTGGAGGCGGAGGTGGTCGACAAGGACGGCGACGCCATGGCGGGATAATTTCAACCTTAATTGTAGGCCTATGATGGTGGTGAGGAGGTGGTGGATGACAGCCATGTGGTGGTGGCGGTGGAGGAACCATTATTAAGATTATTCAGTTATTTTGATCTGCACTCTGTCACGTTTCTCGAAATACTAAAAGGCTTAAAACATTACTAACCAATATATTTAACGAATGTTATTAGAAAGTAAAATACAATCAATAATATCACTTTGTATGTTCAATAAAAACTCTTATCTATTTACAGGTGGTTTAATATAGACACAGATAAACAATGCCCGCAGTCGATAAGCGAAAAAACAATAAAACAAAAATGGGCATTAAGATAAGAACAAACCCAATTTTATGTGGATTTTTACCGCATAACTCAATACGAAACTAAATTGCCATGTAGCCCGCACACATATTCTGGCTTTAGCAAATAACACTTTTTGGCAAAGAAAGATTTAATCAAAATGAAATTATTAAAAACCATTTTTTTTTCTGAGTCAGCCCTATAATTGATTTCATATGGACGATCAAATACGATGTGCTAAATATTATTAAATTCTACTTAAGTCAATACAAATATCGATGAAGTCCCATACTTATAAAGCCTGGTGATACATTACCATATTAAAATATTGAAATTTTGTTGAATTTCGAGGTTATCTAACTACGTCATTCCGTTTATTATTGAAATGTTAACCAAAGCGAAATTGCGCATTAATGATGCAAACACTACCTTAGATCACCACTTCAACTTTTCTTCAATATCAAAAGAAAAATTAGAAGTAATAGACTGTTTGTCGATATTGAATTCGATGCCAAGGGGTAGGGGTGGTGTAATAAGCTCCCACCAGAAAAGTTTGGGCTCCCAGAATTCTAACAGGTAAAAGCGTGCTAAGTTCGGCCTGGCCGAATCTTTGGAACCCACCACCATGTATTCTGCTAAAAATTTATTTGAATAGCATAATTTTATTCTACCTACCAAACTTCTGTCAAACCAGCAAAAATTAAAGCTTCTAGGAACCGAACAAGGATGATCGAGAGACCCGTTTACATGGGAGCTATATCAGTTTATAGACCGATTTGGACCGTACTTGGTACAGTTGTTGGAAGTCATAACGGAACACTTCGTGCAAAACTTCTGCAAAATCGTAAAAAATTCCGGCTTGTAACGGCCCAACTCAAATCGAGAGATCGGTCTATATAGGAGCTATATCAGGTTATAGACTGAATTGGACCGCACTTGGCACACTTATTGGAAGTCACAACAAAACACTATATGCTCAATCTTAGACAAATCGGTCAACAATTGCGGCTTGTAAGGGCTCAAGAAGTAAAATCGGGAGTTCGGTTTATATGGAAGCGATATCAGGTTTTAGACCGATTCAGACCGTACTAGGCACAGTTGTTGGCTTGTTAGGACTCAAGGAGTCAAATCGGGAGATCGATTTATATGAGAGCTATAACAGGTTATAGACCGATTTAGACCGTACTTGGCACGGTTTTTGGGTTGTAACGGAACACTATCTGCAATATTTCACCCAAATCGGACCAATATTGCGGCTTGCAGGGGCTCAAGAATACAAATCTGGAGATCGGTTTATATGGAAGCTATATCTGGTTATTGACCGATTGTGACCGTACTTGACACGTTTGTTGGAAGTTATAACGGAATACGATCTGCAATATTTCAGCCAAATCGTACAAAATTTGCGCATTCCAGGGGCTAAAGATATAAAATCGGGAGATCGGTTTATATGGGAGCTATATCTAAATCTGAAAGGATATGGCCCATTTGCAATCCCCACCGACCTATATCAATACTAACCAGTAAGGAAGGCAAAAGTGGGGCGGTGCCGACTATATAATACCCTACACCACCGACTGTAAGTAATACTTTTAATATATACCACTTATTTTCAAATCTAGTCAGACTTTAATTTAGCATACCTATTGAAATATCGAATAGAACCTTCTACGATTTTCTTACGTTGGTACGAAAATTGGGGCTACTACAGCCTTAAAAGTCGAAACGCTTAAAAGATATATATGGGAACTTTACCTAAATATGGTTCTATTTTGATGAAATTTTGCAAACGTATTAGGATGTCAATTATAAATTTTGTAGAGATCGGACCAAAATTGTAGCTACTACAGCCTTAAAAGTCGAAACGTTTAAAAGATATATATGGGAACTTTACCTAAATATGGTTCGATTTTGATGAAATTTTTTGCATCAAATAAAACATCTCCTGCTTTTTTAACATACTAGTACATTAAAAAAGCACTGCGTGCCAAATTTGGTAAGGATTGGACCAAAATTGTGCCTTCTACAGCCTTGAAAGACCATATCGGATGAAAAATATATATGGGAGCTATATATAAATCTGTTCCGATTCTGATGAAATTTTGCACACATATTGGGATGCCATAAAAAGCACTTCGTGCCAAATTTGGTAAAGATCGGACCAAAAATTGTGGCTCCTACAGCTTTAAAATACATATCGGATCAAATATACATATAGGGGGCCTAATTCGAAATCTGGACCGATTTTTTTCAAAATTAATAGCGTTCGTCCTTGGACCAAAAAAGAGACTTATGCAAAATTTTGTGAAAATCGGACAACAAATGCGACATGTACCTTGATTACAAAAATACATGGATAGGCATAGCTAAATCGAATCAAGGAGTGATTCTAAGCCGATGCGTATACTTATCGATGGGTCTAGCTCTTCTCCTTCTTAGCGTTGCAAACAAATCTATAACGTCGTGTAACACAGTGGTGGTGTAGGGTATAAAAATTTGTGCAACATTTCAAGCGGCTAGCCTTATGCGTTCGTGATTTTGATAGACAGACGGATGAACGAACGGACGGACGGACGGATGGACGGACGAACGAACGGACATGGCAAGATCGACTCAGAACGTCGAGACGATCAAGAATATTTATACTTTATGGGGTCTTAGACGAATATTTCGATGTGTTCCAAACGGAATGACTAGATCAATATGCCCACCTCCTATGGTGGTGGGTATAAAAACTGCGTTGCACATTGGGATCGATCGAAGAAAAACACTTTACAAATCTGAAGTTTGGGATCGGTTATAGTAAACTCTTTGAAATTGGCCGTGATCATGTGCAAAATTTATGGGTCCTAGGTGGTCCGGGCGCCTCTTGGCAGACCCCTGAATTGGTTACTCCGACGTTTCGAAAAGTTGTTCGAGCTGCCAAATCTTTTCTGGATGCCAATTACAAATTTGCCACAAATATTTCATTTAGTAACTAGAGGCTATCTTCCTTCTTTGTATACCCTCCACCATAAGATGGGGGTATACTAATTTCGTCATTCTGATTGTAACTACTCGAAATATTCGTCTGAGACCCCATAAAGTATATATATTCTTAATCGTCGCGACATTTTATGTCGATCTAGCCATGTCCGTCAGTCTGTCCGTCCGTCCGTCCGTCTGTCTGTCGAAAGCACGCTAACTTCCGAAGGAGTAAAGCTAGCCGCCTGAAATTTTGCACAAATACTTCTTATTAGTGTAGGTCGGTTGGTATTGTAAATGGGCCATATCGGTCCATGTTTTGATATAGCTGCCATATAAACCGATCTTGGGTCTTGACTTCTTGAGCCTCTAGAGTGCGCAATTCTTATCCGATTGGGATGAAATTTTGCACGACGTGTTTTGTTATGATATCCAACAACTGTGCCAAGTATGGTTCAAATCGGTTTATAACCTGATATAGCTGCCATATAAACCGATATTGGGTCTTGACTTCTTGAGCCTCTAGAGTGCGCAATTCTTATCCGATTGGAATCAAATTTTGCACGACGTGTTTTGTTATAATATCCAACAACTGTGCCAAGTATGGTTCAATTCGGTCCATAACCTTATATAGCTGTCATATAAACCGATCTTGGGTCTTGACTTCTTTAGCTTCTAGAGGGCGCAATTCTTATCCTATTTGAATGAATTTTGGCGCGTAGTATTTTGTTATGATATCCAACAACTGTACCAAATATGGTTCAAATCGGTTCATTACCTGATATAGCTGTCATATAAACAGATCTGGGGACTTGACTTCTTGAGCCTCTAGAGGTCGCAATTATTATCCGATTTGCCTCTCATGACCATTAACATACGTGTTTATTATGGTCTGAATCGGTCTATAGCCCGATACAGCTCCCATATAAATCGATCTCTCTATTTTACTTCTTGAGCCCACAAAGAGCGCAATTCTTATTCGAATTGGCTGACATTTTACACAGGTCTCCAACGTAAATATAATTTAACTGTGGTCCAAACCGGACCATATCTTAATATCGCTCTAATAGCAGAGCAAATCTTTTCTTATATCCTTTTTTTTTTGCCTAAGAAGAGATGCCGGGAAAAGAACTCGACAAATGCGATCCATGGTGGAGGGTATATAAGATTCGGCCCGGCCGAACTTAGCACGCTTTTACTTGTTATATACGATTTCAAACGGCGTGCCGCAGTGCGACACCCCTTTGGCAAAACGTTTATAAATGTCTGCTATACCATTTTTCAAATAGCATAGTACCACACAAATGTAGCTAACAGATGGAGGGGATAATTAACGTAGAAAAATGTTTTCGATTGTTCTCACTATCTTTACTGGATACTGCTCAAAATTTCCTGCAAGAAAAAAATTCACTTAGGTGTTCAGTATTTCTGACATTTTTCTTTAATTTTTGCCTAGACCGGCTACCTACACTCCGGTTCACCAGCATAGAACCACTGAAATATTAGCTGAAGGAAGCGTTTAATCTAAAGATGGGAAAACTAAAGGGTGATTTTTTGAGGTTAGGATTTTCATGCATTAGTATTTGACAGATCACGTGGGATTTCAGACATGGTGTCAAAGAGAAAGATGCTCAGAATGCTTTGACATTTCATCATGAATAGACTTACTAACGAGCAACGCTTGCAAATCATTGAATTTTAATTACCAAAATCAGTGTTCGGTTCGAAATGTGTTCATTCACCGTAACGTTGCGTCCAACAGCATCTTTGAAAAAATACGGTCCAATGATTCCACCAGCGTACAAACCACACCAAACAGTGCATTTTTCGGGATGCATGGGCAGTTCTTGAACGGCTTCTGGTTGCTCTTCACTCCAAATGCGGCAATTTTGCTTATTTACGTAGCCATTCAACCAGAAATGAGCCTCATCGCTGAACAAAATTTGTCAAAATTTGAACACATTTCGAACCGAACACTGATTTTGGCAATAAAATTCAATGATTTGCAAGCGTTGCTCGTTAGTAAGTCTATTCATGATGAAATGTCAAAGCATACTGAGCATCTTTCTCTTTGACACCATGTCTGAAATCTCACGTGATCTGTCAAATACTAATGCATGAAAATCCTAACCTCAAAAAAATCACCCTTTACTTGGAATTTATTTTATACAATTTGTGAAAGGGATGGCACTCACTTACACCAACAACAAATATTTGCTCTAAGTTCTGTATAAGTGTTTCTGTTGAGTGTTTCTGATTAAACCACAATATGTTATTACCTACCAGCATCGTCGGGAGCGATAACCTTTTTGAAATGTTTATGAAATGAACAATGAAGCTTCAGCAAGTAATCTTGCAATCAAAATTGGTAGAAAAAGTTTTTGAGTTCCCCGAATATGGTGAAAAATTGTATTTACCACTCCAAAATATATTCCTACTGCGAAATCTCCAGAAAATCCGTACAGAGACGTATTTTATTTATGAATTTTGCTTAAAAGGGGAAATATGTAATAAACATTCCAAATGAGACTCCATAAAGTATACGCATTCTTGATCGTCATGTCATTTTAAGTTGATCCGTCCGTCTGTCTGTCGAAAGCACGCTAACTTTCGAAGGAGTAAAGCTAGACGCTTGAAATTTTGCAAAGAAAAACTTCTTATTAGTGTAGGTTTGGGATTGCAAATGGCCAAATCGGTCCATGTTTTGATATAGCTGCCATATAAACCGATCTTGGGTCTTGACTCTTGAGCGAGCCTCTAGAGGGCGCAATTCTCATCTGATTTGACTGAAATTAAGCACGTAGTGTTTTGACATCACTTCCAACATTTATGCTTAGTATGGTTTAAATCGATTCATAACCTGATATAGCTGCGATATAAACCGATCTTCGGTCTTGACTTCTTGAGCTTTTAGAAGGCACAATTCTTATCCGATTTGGCTGTAATTTTGCACATGGTGTTTTGGTATCATTTCCAATATTTGTGCGAAGTATTGTTCAAATAGGTCCATAACCTGGTAAAGGTGTCATATAAACCGATCTTGGATCTTAACTTATTGAGCCGCTAGAGGGCGCAATCATCCGATTTGGCTAAAATTTTTCATGAAGTCTTTTAATATGACTTCCAAAAACTGTGATAAGTATGGCGCAAATCGGTACATAACCTGATATAGCTGCCATATAAACTGAGCTGGGATCTTGAATTCTTGAGCCTCTAGAGAGCGCAATTCTCATCCGATTTAGCAGAAATTTTGTACAACGGCTCCTCCCATGGCCTTCAACATACGTGTGCAATATTGTCTGAATCGACCTATAGCTTTATACAGCTATAGGTCGATTCATCCTTCGATCCCATATCAACCGATCTCCCGATTTTGCTTCTTGAGCCCCGAATCGGACTATATCTTGATATAGCTACTCCTCCGTCCATATTCATTATTCTTTGTTTGCCTAAAAAGAGATACTGCGCAAAGAACTCGACAGATTCGATCGATGGTGGAGGGTATATAAGATTCGGCCCGGCCGAACTCAGCACGATCTTACTTGTTATTATGCGTGCTGGTCATCTGCAGCTTCGGTAAAATGCGGCGTAGCATTATTTCGCCCAAGACAGCAATACAATACCAGACATGAACCAAATTAGGGGAGTAGTATGCAAGTTATGCACACCAAAGGCCTAATGTCTCTCTATTCAAAACCATGCAACGTATTGTGGATACCATGTTAAAGAGTAGGACATCCAGCGAACTGCTCAAATACAATCAACATACCTATGTCAGATTGTGCATAAAATAGAAGAATCCTTCGACGACAAAACGTACACACTGGCGGTATGCATTGACATCGAGGGGGCTTTTAACTATGTGCGGAGCGACACACTGATCCAATCCTTAGACAAGTACCAAGTGGACCGTGTCCTTACAGACTGGAATACGCGTACAAATTGTGGGTTCCATGACATAAATATAAGGGAGAAATTGGTAAAAGGCACGCCACAGGGGGGCATTTTATTGCCATTACTAGGTGTGACCACCCTGAATAGCTTGACTGAAGAGGGATTTGGACACGTCGATGTTATGATACTTCTAAGAAGTAATGATCCGAATCAGAGAATGTGGTCCAATTTGACGCACCACATTTCCTCACTTGATTGAAGAAAAGTGCAAAAATAAGGATAATACAACAGGTTCAGAAAACATGTTGTCTTGGCAAAAATGGGCGATGAAAACTATTCTAGATATCCGACCCATAGACATACAAGTGTGTTAAGTATGAAGCAGCAACTGCTGCTATGAGACTTGAGGCGATGGGAGAATGGATAGAGGATAGGAGCAGATCACAGATCTACAGGTGGAAAACCGGCCGATCACGGAATGCTTGAGGTAGTGTGGTGTTAACGCAAGAACGCCGAGTGTGAACAACTTAACGGATTGAAAACTAGTTATCAGGGCAATAACAACAAGGACGATAAGGCTACGAACAGTCTAATAAAGGAGATTAACGCCTTCTCTGAGGATGGCACGATCCCCATCCTTTAGGTGCGGACTATAGCGGAGTAGGTCAGGTTAGGTTAGGTTTAAGAGATGGTGCGAATATTAATCAACAATGGACATACAACTTAGCCTGTAATCGGTTTGTTGTGCGCTCTAAAAACTAACAAGTAAAACCGTGCAAAGTTCGGCCGGGCCGAATCTTATATACCCTACACCATGAATCGCATTTGTCGACTTATTTTCCTGGCATCTTTTCTTAAGCCAAACAAGTAAGAGCGTGCTAAGTTTAGCTGGACCGAACTGCGTCCTCTAGAGGCTCAAGAAGTCAAAATCCCAGATCGGTTTATATGACAGCTTATCAGGTTATGTACCGATTAGCGCCATGCTTAGCACAGTTATTGAAAGTCATAAAAAAACACCTCATGCCAAATTTCAGCCAAATCGGATGACAACTGCGCCTTCCAGCAGCTCAAGAAGTCAAGATCAAAGATCGGTTTATATGGCAGCTTTACCAGATTACGAACCGATTTGAATCATACTAAGCACAATTGTTGAAGGTGATACCAAAACACCACGTGCAAAATTACATCTAAATCGGATAAGAATTGCGGCCTCTAAAAGCTGAAGAAGTCAAGACCCCAGATTGGTTTATATGGCAGCTTTATCAGGTAAAGAACCGATTTGAACCATACTTAACACAATTGTTGGAAGTGATACGCCAAGGTCATTTCAGTCAAATCGGACGAGAATTGCGCCCTCTAGATACAGAACAAGTCAAGACCCAAGATAGGTTTATATGGCAGCTATATCAAAATTTTGACCGATTTGGCATTTACAGTCCCAACCGACCTACACTAATAAAAGGTATTTGTGCAAAATTTCAAGCGCCTAGCTTTACTCCTTCTAAAGTTAGTGTGCTTTCAACAGACAAACGGATGGATGGACGGACATGGCTGGATCGACTTAAAAAGAGATACTGCGCATAGAACTCGACAAATGCGATCCATGGTGGAGGGTATATAAGATTCGGCCCGGCCGAACTTAGCATGCTCTTACTTGTAATTTTTATTTTTTGCAGAGTTGCCAAAGAAAAAAACCAGATACCGATTTCTTTTAACTAGAAACTAGAGAATAACATAATCTTTAGTGCAAACGATTTTTATACCCTCCACCATAAGATGGGGGGTATACTAATTTCGTCATTCTGTTTGTAACTACTCGAAATATTCGTCTGAGACCCCATAAAGTATATATATTCTTGATCGACGTGACATTTTATGTCGATCTAGCCATGTCCGTCCGTCCGTCTGTCTGTCCGTCCGTCCGTCCGTCTGTCTGTCGAAAGCACGCTAACTTCCGAAGGAGTAAAGCTAGCCGCTTGAAATTTTGCACAAATACTTCTTATTAGTGTAGGTCGGTTGGTATTGTAAATGGGCCACATAGGTCCATGTTTTTGATATAGCTGTCATATAAACTTGGGTCTTGACTTCTTGAGCCTCTAGAGTGCGCAATTCTTATCCGATTGGGATGAAATTTTGCACGACGTGTTTTGTTATGACATCCAACAACTGTGCCAAGTATGGTTTAAATCGGTTCATAACCTGATATAGCTGCCATATAAACCGATCTTGGGTCTTGACTTCTTGAGCCTCTAGAGTGCGCAATTCTTATCCGATTGGAATGAAATTTCGCAGGACGTGTTTTGTTATGATATCCAACATCTGTGCCAAGAATGGTTCAAATCGGTTCATAACCTGACATAGCTGCCATATAAACCGATCTTGGGTCTTGACTTCTTGAGCCTCTGGAGGGCGTAATTCTTATCCGATTTGAATGAATTTTGGCCCGACGTGTTTTGTTATGATATCCAACAACTGTGCCTAGTATGGTTCAAATCGGTTGATAACCTGATATAGCTGTCATATAAACCGATCTTAGGTGTTGACTTCTTGAGCCTCTAGAGTGCGTAATTCATAGACGATTTGAATGAAATTTCGCACGACGTGTTTTGTCATAATATCCAACATCTGTGCCAAGAATGGTTCAAATCGGTTCATAACCTGATATAGCTGCCATATAAACCGATCTTGGGTCTAGACTTCTTGAGTCTCTAGAGGGCGTAATTCTTATCCGATTGGAATGAATTTTTGCCCGACGTGTTTTGTTATGATATCCAACAACTGTGCCAAGTATGGTTTAAATCGGTTCATAACCTCATATAGCTGTCATATAAACCGATCTGGGATCTTGAGTTCTTGAGCCTGTAGAGGTCGCAATTATTATACGATTTGCCTGAAATATTGTACGACCGATTCTCTCATGACCGTCAACATACGTGTTTATTATGGTCTGAATCAATAATTTAATTGTGGCCCAAACCGGACCATATCTTGATATCGCTCTGATAGCAGAGCAAATCTTTTCTTATATGCTTTTTTGCCTAAGAAGAGATGCCGTGAAAAGAATTCGACAAATGCGATCCATGGTGGAGGGTATATAAGATTCGGCCCGGCCGAACTTAGCACGCTTTTACTTGTTTTTTTTTTGTAGACAAATTAAGCTAAACGATTTGCGTTATCAGTAACAGAATTCCAATGCAGATGGGGCGCCAAATAGTCGCCTCCATCTGTTGTAACACCGGATATATTCCATCAAGTCCGGATGGCTTAAATGGTTGGAAGCTCCTCATTGCTTCCTTTACTTTATTTTCCGTAATGATAAGCCTTCGATCAAACTCCTTATTTCAAGATTCCGGTGACTCCGTGAGTCCCGTCGTATTCTATGGAAAATGAGTTTTCATCAAAAGCCCCAACATGTCCTCCATTGTCTCTGCTCTCACTCACATATCGTTTACTAACGTTTCAGTTTGGACATCGATTTTCATTAACGCTATCGACCTGTTCGCAACAAAAGCTTCCAGGGCGCACGTTTTGCCGCTCTGATAATCTTCTTGTATTCTTTGAGACATGTATAATATACACCGCAATAAACTTCCGCTTCTTCCCGAGCTCTGTTAAAAAGTCTGCGGACCTCGTTCTCGCTGTTCGAAATCCACTTGTAAGCTCTGGAGCAATCGAATAGAATATAATATGAAATAAATATATATATACTTTTTCGTATTTAAGAATTATGTAGGCAAATTAAATGGGCTAAAAAATGGCAAATAAATGGCAAAAAAAAACAAGTAACAGCGTGCTGAGTTCGGCCGGGCCGAATCTTATATACCCTCCACCATGTTCGAACTGTCGAGTTCTTTGCGTAGCATCTGTTTTTAGGCAAACAAGGTATAACGAATAAGGACGGAGGAGCAGCTATATCAAGTTACAGTTCGATTCGGGGCTCAAGAAGCGAAATCGGGAGATCGGTTTATATGGAAGCTGTATCAAGCTTTAGATCGATTCTGGCCATATTGCACACGTATGTTGAAGGCCATGGGGGGAGCCGTTGTACAAAATTTATGCCAAATCGGATGAATTGCGCTCTTTCAGATTATGGACCGATTAAGACCATACTTAGCGCAGTTGTTGGAAGTGATATCAAAACACTATATGGCCCATTTACAATCCCAACCGACCTACACTAATAAGAAGTATTTGTGCAAAATTTCAAGCGGCTAGATTTACTCCTTCAAAAGTTAGAGTGCTTTCGACAGACAGACGGATGGACGGACGGACGGACATGGCAAGTTCGACTTAAAATGTCACGACGATCAAGAATATATATACTTTATGGGGTCTTAGACGCATATTTCGAGGTGTTACAAATAGAATAACGAAATTAGTATACCCCATCCTATGGTGGAAGGTATACAAATTTCAATTGTAGCCATGGGAAGGCAATGTCTAAAGAACAAATGACGCTATAATTATAAGTGGCTTTTATGGGCCAAGAATTATCGGTCTATATGGCAGCTATATCCAAATCTGAACCTATTAACTTAACTCATTGTCCCAAATTTCCGATATCGGATAATAAATGCGCCTTTCAAATCGGTCCATAAACTGATACAGATGTCATATAAAGCGATCTATGGTCTTGACTTCTTGAGCCACAAGAGGACGCAATTATTATCCGATTTGGCTGAAATTTTGCTTGAGGTGTTTTGTTATTACATTCAACAACTGTGCTAAAAAGAGTGCAAATCGTTTCATAACCGTATATAGCTGCCATATAAACCGATCTGGGGTTTTGACTTCTTGAGCAACTAGAGGACGCAATTATTATCCGATTTGGCTGAAATTTTGCATGTGGTGTTTTATTATGAAATTCAACAACTGTGCTAAGAAGAGTGCAAATCGTAGCTGCCATATAAACCGATCTGGGTTTTGACTTCTTGAGCCACTAAAAAGCGCAAGAATTATCCGATTTGGGTGAAATTTTGTACAACGGCAGACCTTTAACATACGTGTCGAATATGGTATGAATCGGTTTATAGCCTAATACAGCTCCCCTATAAATCGATCTCCCTATTTTACTTTTTCAGCCCCTTAAGTGCGCAATTCTTACTAGATTGGGCAAAAATTTTAAACAATGACTTCTATTATGGTCTCCAATATTCAATATTCTTTTATCCTTTGTTTGCCTAAAAAGAGATACCGTGGAAAGAGCTCGACAAATGCGTTCCATGGTGGAGGGTATACAAGATTCGGCCCGGCTAAATTTAGCACGCTTTTACTTGTTATACCCTCCACCATAAGATGGGGGGTATACTAATTTCGTCATTCTGTTTGTAACTACTCGAAATATTCGTCTGAGACCCCATAAAGTATATATATTCTTGATCGTCGCGACATTTTATGTCGATCTAGTCATGTCCGTCCGTCTGTCCGTCCGTCCGTCCGTCCGTCCGTCCGTCCGTCCGTCCGTCCGTCTGTCTGTCGAAAGCACGCTAACTTCCGAAGGAGTAAAGCTAGCCGCTTGAAATTTTGCACAAATACTTCTTATTAGTGTAGGTCGGTTGGTATTGTAAATGGGCCATATCGGTCCATGTTTTGATATAGCTGCCATATAAACCGATCTTGGGTCTTGACTTCTTGAGCCTCTAGAGTGCGCAATTCTTATCCGATTGAAATGGAATTTCGCACGACGTGTTCTGTTATGATACCCAACAATTTTGCCAAGTATGGTTCAAATCGGTCCATAACCTGATATAGCTGCCATATAAACCGATCTTGGGTCTTGACTTCTTGAGCCTCTAGCGTGCGCAATTCTTATCCGATCAGAATGAAATTTTGCACGACGTGTTTTGTTATGATATCCAACAACTGTGCCAAGTATGGTTCAAATCGGTTTATATCCTGATATAGCTCCCATATAAACCGATCTTGGGTCTTGACTTCTTGAGCCTCTAGAGTGCGCAATTCTTATCCGATTGAAATGGAATTTCGCACGACGTGTTTTGTCATGATATCCAACAACTGTGCCAAGTATGGTTAAAATCGGTCCATAACCTGATATAGCTGTCATATAAACAGATCTGGGGATTTGACTTCATGAGCTTCTAGAGGGCGCAATTCCTATCCGATTTGGCTGAAATTTTGCATGACGTATTTTATTTTTACTTTCAAGAACTGTGTCAAATAAGGTTCAAATCGGTTCATAACCTGATATAGCTGCTATATAAACCGATCTGGGATCTTGACTTCTTGACCCCTAGAGGTCGCAATTATTATCCGATATGCCTGAAATTTTGTACGACTGATCCTCTCATGACTATCAACAAACGTGTTTATTATGTTCTGAATCGGTCTATAGCCCGATACAGATCCCATATAAATCGTTCTCTCTATTTTACTTCGTGAGCCCCAATGGGCGCAATTCTTATTCGAATTGGCTGACATTTTACACAGGTCTCCAACATATAATTTAATTGTGGTCCGAACCGAACCATATCTTGATATCGTTTTAATAGCAGAGCAACTCTTTTCTTATATCCTTTTTAACCTAAGAAGAGATGCCGGGAAAACAACTCGACAAATGCGATCCATGGTGGAGGGTATATAAGATTCGGCCCGGCCGAACTTAGCACGCTTTTACTTGTTCATATTAAAAATATACACCAAACACACATATACAATGCTGGAGAAAATAATGCGGCAATTAGCAGTTATTGGAAGTCATAACAAAACACCTCATGCAAAAATTCAGCCAAATATGATGAGAATTGAGCGCTCTATTGGCTCAAGAAGTCAAGATCCAAGATCAGTTTATATGACAGCTATGCCAAGTATGGTTCAAATCGGTCCATAACCTGATATAGGTGTCATATACACCGATCTTGGGTCTTGACTTCTAGACCCTCTAGAGGGCGCAATTCTCCAACAATATCCAACAACTGTGCCAAGTATGGTTCAAATCGGTTCATGTCCAAAAAGTAATTGCGGATTTTTCATATAGTCGGCGTTGACAAATTTTTTCACAGCTTGTGACTCTGTAATTGCATTCTTTCTTCTGTCAGTTATCAGCTGTATCTTTTAGCTTGCTTTAGAAAAAAAGTGTAAAAAAGTATATTTGATTAAAGTTCATTCTAAGTTTTATTAAAAATGCATTTACTTTCTTTTAAAAAATCCGCAATTACTTTTTGGGCAACCCAATAGTAATATATTCAGCGTTGACAAAATTTTTCAACGGCTTGTGACTCTGTAATTGCATTCTTTCTTCTGTCAGTTATCAGCTGTTACTTTTGGCTTGCTTTAGAAAAAAAGTGCGCGAAATTTTGTTTACATTTGTTTGTTTGGCGTCAATTTTAATATGGGTACCACATGTATTGAAAGAAATTCATTTAACAAACCGAATCAACGCTTGTGATATGCACCTTAAATGCAATGAATTCGATCCGTTTTTAAAACGAATCATAACTGGAGATGAAAAATGGATTGTTTACAACAACGTTAGTCGAAAACGATCATGGTCCAAGCATGGTGAACCAGCTCAAACCACTTCAAAGGCGGATATCCACCAAAAGAAGGTTATGCTGTCTGTTTGGTGGGATTGGAAGGGTGTGGTATATTTTGAGCTGCTTCCAAGGAACCAAACGATTAATTCGGATGTTTACCGTCAACAATTGGACAAATTGAATATAGCCATCAAGGAGAAGCGACCAGAATTGGTCAATCGGTAAGGTGTCATATTCCACCAGGACAATGCTAGACCGCACACATCTTTGGTCACTCGCCAAAAGCTGAGTGAGCTTGGCTGGGAACTTTTGATGCATCCACCATATAGCCCTAACCTTGTACCATCAGACTACCATTTATTTCGATCTTTGCAGAACTCCTTAAATGGTAAAACTTTCGGCAATGATTAGGCTATAAAATCGCACTTGGTTCAGTTTTTTGCAGATAAAGCCCAGAAGTTCTATGAGCGTGGAATACTAAATTTGCCAGGAAGATGGCAAAAGGTTATCGAACAAAATGGCAATTATATATTTGATTAAAGTTCGTTCTAAGTTTTATTAAAAATGCATTTACTTTCTTTTAAAAAATCCGCAATTACTTTTTAGGCAACCCAATACCTTTTGGGTTTTTACCCATCACCAACTCTAATCATCGTGTATTTGATTGATATCCAGTGCAATGGTGATATTACATGACCTCGTTGAAGAGTTTTCCACACATTTTTTGTATGTATATATAGGTAGAAGAAAAGTGTCATGGATGTGGGTTTAAAACAATATTCTTTTTAAATGACATTGCATTCCTAATCCTCCAAATAAAATGAATCAATTAAATTAAGTGGTTAAATGTTGCAGACGACTGAATCATTTTCATTCCCTCAAATAACCACACATGGCTAGCTATTATTTGCCAACTGATTATTCCTAAATGCTTGCATCCGAAACTGGAATTTGAGCCTTTGCCACACAACTGTGATAAAAATTTGGTGTTTGGTTTTTTATTTGTGACAGGGGAATTGCAAAGCATAGAATTGAATTGAATTGAGATCAAATGTAATGTATTCTGGATTTGTGCTTTGTGTGAAAAGTGATTCGCAGAACAGGAGTTGCCATCAACTGTAACCAAATGCGAAAAATCAATAAATCTGCTTGCGGCAAATTCAATTAGGCAGCAGCAGTGAAATTTACCAATGGTCACCAATGACCCAATGTAATTACAGTTTAAATAATCGTTGACAATCCTGAATGACCCATTCAATACAATTTGTAACTAAACTTCAATTAACGAAGTAAATTAGTTTTAAGACTTACAATAATTAATTATGAAGTTATTGGCTGCCTACACATAAACAATATTGATTTAAATTTTATCAATTAAAATTGGTATTGATAAATGAAAAGATTTTTAACAAAGTGATAAATCGCTTTGATGATTTTTCACATTTACATTATATTTTCCATTGGATCATAAGATGTGATTACTAACAAGTAAAAGCGTGCTAAGTTCGGCCGGGCCGAATCTTATATACCCTCCACCATGGATCGCATTTGTCGAGTTCTTTTCACGGCATCTCTTCTTAGGCAAAAAAGGATATAAGAAAAGATTTGCTACTGCTATCAGAGCGATATCAAGATATGGTCCGGTTTGGACCACAATTAAATTATATGTTGGAGTCCTGCATAAAATGTCAGTCAATTCGAATAAGAATGGGCCCTTTGGGGGCTCAAGAAGTAAAATAGAGAGATCGATTTATATGGGAGCTGTATCGGGCTATAGACCGATTCAGACCATAATAAACACGTATGTTGACGGTCATGAGAGAATCCGTCGTACAATATTTCAGGCAAATCGTATAATAATTGCGACCTCTACAGGCTCAAGAAGTCAAGATCCCAGATCGGTTTATATGGCAGCTATATCAGGTTATTAACCGATTTGAACCAAACTTGAAACACTTGTTGGATATCATAAAAAACACGTCGTGCGAAATTTCATTACAATATGGCCCATTTACAATACCAACCGACCTACACTAATAAGAAGTATTTGTGCAAAATTTCAAGCGGCTAGCTTTACTCCTTCGGAAGTTAGCGTGCTTTCGACAGACAGACGGACGGACGGACGGACGGACATGGCTAGATCGACATAAAATGTCGCGACGATCAAGAATATATATACTTTATGGGGTCTCAGACGAATATTTCGAGTAGTTACAAACAGAATGACGAAATTAGTATACCCCCCATCTTATGGTGGAGGGTATAAAAAGACTAATGTTTACCAAATTTATAGTATGAAATGAAGGAGTGCAAACAGAACAAGTAAAAAGGCGTTAAGTTCGCCCGGGCCGAACTTTGGATACCCACCACCTCGTGTATATATGTAAACCACCTTTCATCAAAATTCGGTGAAAATTTCATACCTTATGTCCCATATCAGTTATATCAAAATATGTTCCGATTAGGACCATATACTAATAAGTACACTAGCTATATCTAAAAATAAACCGATCTGAACTAT
The DNA here is from genome assembly GCF_963082655.1 of Stomoxys calcitrans. Classification (NCBI taxonomy): domain Eukaryota; kingdom Metazoa; phylum Arthropoda; class Insecta; order Diptera; family Muscidae; genus Stomoxys; species Stomoxys calcitrans. The sequence goes on from NC_081554.1 coordinate 98,464,500, forward strand.
AAACGACACGGATGTCGAAAAGCCTAACATAAGTTACTGTGTCAAATTTCAGTGAAATCGGATTATAAATACGCCTTTATGGGGCCAAGACTTTAAATCGAGATATCGGTCTACATGGCAGCTATATCCAAACCTGGACCGATTTGGGCCAAGTTGCATAAAAATATCGAAGAGCCTAACACAAAGCAATGTCCCAAATTTCGGCGAAATCGGACAATAAATGCCTCTTTTATGGTCCCAAAACCTTAAATCGAGAGATCGGTCTATATGGCAGCTATATTCAAATCTTGACCGATCTGAGCAAAATTGAAGAAGGACGTCGAAGAGCCTAACCAAACTCACTGTCTCAAATTTCAGCGACATCGGATAATAAATGCGTCTTTTATGGCCCCAAAACCCCAAACCGAGAGATCGGTCTATATGGCAACAATATCCAAATCTGGACCTATCTGTGAGATATTGCAGCAGTATGTCAAGGAGCTTTACTTAACTCGCTGTCCCCAATTTCGGCGACATCGGACAATAAATGAGCATTTTATGGGTCCAAACCATAAATCAAGAAATCTGTCTATATGGCAGCTGTATCCAAATCTGAACCGATCGAAGGGTCTAACACAACTCACTGTCCCAAATTTCAGCAAAATCGGACAATAAGTGTGGCTTTTATGGGCCTAACACTATAAATCGGAGGATCGGTCTATATGGCAGCTATATCCAAATCTGAACCGATCTGAGCCTGACAAAGGATGTCGATGGGCCTTACACAATTCACTGTCCCGAATTTCATCAAAATCGGATAATACATGTGGCTTTTGTGGCCTAAGACCCTAAACCGGGGGATCGGTCTATATGGCAGCTATATCCAAATCTGAACCGATCTGAGCCAAATTGACGAAGGATGTCGAAGGGCCTAACACAACTTACTGCTCCAAATTTCAGAAAAATCGGATAATAAATGTGGCTCTTATGGGCCTAAGACCCTAAATCGGCTGATCGGTCTATATGGGGGCTATATCAAGATATAGTCCGATATAGCCCATCTTCGAACTTAACCTGCTTATGGACAAAAAAAGAATCTGTGCAAAATTTCAGCTCAATATCTCTATTTTTGAAGACTGTAGCGTGATTTCAACAGACAGACGGACGGACATGTCTAGATCGTCTTAGGTTTTTACGCTGATCAAGAATATATATACTTTATAGGGTCAGAAATGAATATTTCGATGTGTTGCAAACGGAATGACAAAAAGGAATATACCCCCCCTTATATCCAAGAAATGCATTGCAAAAACGCAGCAGTGTTGGAATATTTAATTATCCATTATAAAAATTAAAGCGTCCTAATATTGACTGACAGAAGCATTACTTCAAAACTTTTGGGTTGCCCAAAAAGTAATTGCGGATTTTTTAAAAGAAAGTAAATGCATTTTTAATAAAACTTAGAATGAACTTTAATCAAATATTCTTTTTTTAAACTTTTTTTCTAAGGCAAGCTAAAAGTAACAGCTGATATCTGACAGAAGAAAGAATGCAATTACAGAGTCACAAACTGTGAAAAAATTTGTCAACGCTGACTATATGAAAAATCCGCAATTACTTTTTGGGCAACCCAATACATCTTTTCATGCCGATCAATACTTTAAAATATTTTACGACAAATGCTATTTTAATAGATACCAAATTCATTACAATTTATATCCATATCAAAATAATTTCTTCATTATACACTTTACGGACACGACAATTGTATAAAGCGTAGGTTAGGTAGGTAAGGTTGTAAAGACAGCGCAGACAGACAGACATCCCCATGCCACTATGGACATACACTTCAGCCAATAATCGGCTTGTTGTGCGCTCTAAAAACTAAAATAGAATCTCGAAAAGAAAATCTATGTCAGAAATTTCATGCTACCTACAAAATCCTTAACTGTTTTCCATACCACGCCCCTAAGTTGGTTTAAGATTGGCATTGTGTCCTCACCTAAGTGCCAGACTCTGTTAGACGCGAAAGCCGGGCAATGACATAGGAAATGCTCCAACGTCTTATCATCCTTCGCGCATGCCCTACACTATACTGATATATACCCTATATATATATATACCCTAAGCTATACTGACCTTCTTCTTACTTCATTTCGGTAATAGCCTCGTCCTCTAACGATCCAGATATCCCCATAGGATTTTCGTCGTCCTACCGACCGTTTAGCTGTTCCGCAGTTCGTCGCCCAAGCCCTTAATTCGGACTGCGTCCTTCCGAAAGTCTTCGGCCTAACCAATTTTATTGATGGCAGCGTTCTGGCCATGACTGCCAATTCGTCCGCTTTTTCATTCCCATTACTCCGCTATGGGCCGGCACCCAAACGATGCGGATCGTGTCATCCTCAGAAAAATTAGTCTCCTTCTTTCATTCCAAGGCTGTTCGTGGCCTTGCTGTCTCAGTTTTTATTGCGCTGATGGCCAGTTTACAGTTATTAAAGAAATTCACACTCGACGTCCTTGTGTTAACACCACACCACCTCACGCATTCCGTGATCGCCCGTCTAAAACAGATCTCAGTCCCTAGGTTCTCAGTGTTGACCCCATGGCCAACTCTGTTTTCTAGATTAGGTCCATCTGTGTAGCATTATCTCCCAGATGGCAATACCAGAAGTCCGTCAATCCAAGACTGTGCCTGTGGCAGCAGTGTCTCGTACTCGACCTCTAGTGTAATCTCAGGTATCCGATCGGAAACCTCTTCTATTCCATCCAGGTTTTCTATCGTCGCCTCGATTATACCGCGATGGTATGACTTGCTCCTAACGCTCAGATATCTAGTCTCCAGTGCCAAAGACTTACTTCTTTGCGTAAGTAAGTATTGATTTTACCACGCTCCTGTACAGCTTTTACATAATTTTGAGATAGTTATTTAATCTATTTAATCAGCACGTCTTTGGCTTGATATTATTGGAATATCTGACAGTTTTGATGGATTTTGCAGTCATGAGATCTCTATCGTTGGTTAGTCTTCAGGCTTGGTTGTTCTTCTCGGCATGTCACCGTCATTTATTGTATATATATAAAAAGGCTTATAATATGTGAATTCAACACATATTTCAATAGCCGCAAACGATTATTCGATTACAGGACGAATAATTATTCGCTTGTGTCTCTCCTACTAGAGAGAAAACGTAAGTATGTAAGTCTATAAACCAGTGAAGAGTAAACATTCTTACACTATAGCACATGATGGTTTACCTACACAAAAAAATAATCCCAAGCAAGCCCACGGGCTTGCACATAATCGCAATTGTTTACTCCTCATTGGTATAAACACATTCTCCCACACAACATTTTTATACCCTCCACCATAGGATGGGGGTATACTAATTTCGTCATTCTGTTTGTAACTACTCGAAATATTCGTCTGAGACCCACAAAGTATATATATTCTTGATCATCATGACATTTTATGTCGATCGTTATGACTTCCAAGTATGGCGGAAATCGGTATATAACCTGATATAGTTGCCATATAAACCGATCTGGGATCTTGACTTCTTGAACATCTAGAGGGCGCAATTCTCATCCGATTTGGCTGAAATTTTGTACAACGGCTTCTCTCATGACCTTCAACATACATGTCTAATATGATGTGAATCGATCAATAGCTTGATACAGCTCCCATACAAGCCTATCTCCCGATTTTGCTTCTTGAGCCACTACAAGCCACAATTTTTATCCGAATGAACTGAAATATTACACAATGACTTCTAAAATGTTCAGCATTAATTTTTGATCCGAATCGGACTATAACTTGATGTAGCTCCAATAGCATAACAGTTCTTATTTAATATTCTCAATATATTGGATGAACCAAATACAATGGGATCAACTTAATCCTGTTGAAAACAGTAGATGGCTCTAATGTAAATGTTAGTTCTACTCGCTTGGATTGGATCATCGTGTGGTGGTTGTCTATAAATGACTATATGACTTTTCTAAATCAAATCAAATTGCCATATTAAACGATTTTCTGTGGTAAAGAACTAATTAGCCTGTCTATATAAAGGGTGATTTTTTTGAGGTTAGGATTTTCATGCATTAGCATTTGACAGATCACGTGGGATTTCAGACATGGTGTCAAAGAGAAAGATGCTCAGTATGCTTTGACATTTCATCATGAATAGACTTACTAACGAGCAACGCTTGCAAATCATTGAATTTTATTACCAAAATCAGTGTTCGGTTCGAAATGTGTTCAAATTTTGACAAATTTTGTTCAGCGATGAGGCTCATTTGGCATCTAGCCCCAAATTTGGACCGATCTGAGCCAAATTGAAGAAGAATATCGAAGGTCCAAACACAACTCACTGTCCTAAATTTTGGCGACATCGGACAATAAATGCGCTTTTATGGGCGCAAGACCTTAAATCTAGCTATCGGTCTATATGGCAGCTATATGCAAATCTTGTTCGATCTAGGCTAAATTGGAGAAATATTTCGAGGGGCTTAACTTAACTCACTGTCAAAAATTTCAGCGACATCGGACAATATATGCGTCTTTTTAGGCGCAAGACGTTAAATCGAGAGATCGGTCTATATGGCAGCTATATCCAAATCTGGACCGATCTGATCCAAATTGAAGAAGGATGTCAAAGGGCCTAACACAACTCACTGTCCCGAATTTCAGCAAAATCGGAAAATATATGTGGCTTTTATGGGCCTAAGACCCTAAATCAGCGAATCGGTCTATATGGGGGCTATGTCAAGATATAGTCCGATATAGCCCATCTTCGAACTTAACTTGCTTATGGACAAAAAAAGAATCTGTGCAAAGTTTCAGTTCAATATCTCTATTTTTAAAGATTGTATCGTGATTTCAACAGACAGCCTGACGGTCGGACGGAAATGGCTAGTTGTCTTATATTTCGACGCTGATCAATAATTTATATACTTTATAGGGTTCGAAATTGATATTTTGATGTGTTGCAAACGGAATGATAAAATGAATATACCCCTATACTTCGGTGGTGGGTATAAAAAGAACAAAATTCAGTTATTTGTAGCGCTAGATATACATATATATAGCCCAAGATTAAATTATATCTAAGGCCAGATATAATTATATCCAAGGTCATATATAGTTATATATAAATCATATCTCTTTGATTATAATTATCTGGTCCCAATTATATCTAATACCAGATATAGTTATATATAGCGTCAGATATAATTATATATAATTGGATATGGCAGATCCAATTGGATCTTATAAATCCAACTTTATCTTATCCCAGATATATTTCGATGTAACAAGAGTGGGTTGTAATCGCTCCTAAATTATGTGGCCCAATCTAGGTTTGAAGATGTTTACCGCTCTGCTGTCGCTGTTTAGAACAGACGTCTCAGTCACTGCGTCCGTGCTGACATGTCACTGTCTGATCGGAAAACATGCTGACAGACAGAAGGTTGCAAGTAACGACTTTTGCGGAGGCTTAGAGGATGTCGAGGATGAAGAGAACATAAAACATCTGTTTTTGTGTTCCGCTCTGGCAGGCAGAAGGAGCTCCTCTTTAGGTTCTCATTTTTTTGAAAACTTGTCCGATTTAGCAAATGGGAACTTTGGCAAGTTGTTGGGCTGGTATCACAATGGAAGAAAACGTCTAAGTGAGTCTGATGCACACTGCCATTTTGACATTGATTGAACTCAATAAAGAAAAGTTTTGAAGAACTTTCTCACCGTTTATAAATTCCTAAAGTGAAAATTGTATTAAAATTTTCCCGAGTATTCTCGTCTTCAAAACATAGGGAATTCCCGGCTTGTGATTTCCCTTTGCCGGACCCTACTAATAAGCAAAAATGTTCTATATCAATAATGGGCTATATAACAAAGAAATTAGGAATAAACTAATCATATTTGACTCGAAAACGAGTCATATTGGACTACATATGTAATTCTACTATATGCGAAATGTATTTTAAGCGAAATACACTGTAGTACTAATTCCGAGATACAGATATTTATTGAGGAGCGAAATACAAAAACACGTCCGCTCCACTCAACGGTTACTTCGGACGCAATTGTATATATATCTTCAATAGACCGTCCCATATTTTAAAGAAGAAAACATTGTTTTCACTTAGAGAAACGTATACCCTCCACTGTTTTGTTTCTTTTAGTGAAATATGAAATATTCATACGATCGGAATTAATACATTCTTCCGACGCAAAGTGCAGCGTAAATATGTCCCTTCTATACTCGCAGATCATCATGAGTATATGTGGACCCTCTTGAGAGTTCCACATATGCTCGAAAATCCACTCGTTAATCAGATCCTCGACTTGAGACCGATGCTATGGTGGAATCCTACCCGATGCACTGCAGATATTGATGACTGCGTAAGTGAGCTGACCTCTGTTGTGCTTCCTTGCCACTCTGGCGTAAGAGGGCGGCTCCTTACCTTTTTCAACGACCATCTTCCCCTCCCGTAATGGCTGTGTCGTCCTTTTGGAAGTCATAGTCTTCCATGAAGAGTCAGGGGCCGTTCCTGTTCCGACTTTGTTTCCCTCCGCAGGACACAGTATGGAGTCTCCATTGCGGAATCTGTCTGAATCTGAATCGGAAAACACCACCTATACTTAAATGCTTGGGACGAATTGAGCATCCGTCTGGTTTATCCGTCTCTTCCTCGTTAGTTAATCTGCCGGCTGGTTGTGCGCTTGAAGCATAACTCTCGGCTACAGTTGCCAAGACACCCACATCCATAGTAGGGGCGGACAACATGCTACGGTCTGATGCCATCACCGCAACTGTTGGGTCTTTGGAGTCCATATTGAGCTTACTCCTGAGAGGCCTTCACATTTTTCGTAATATGTACCAATTCGGATACGGATATTTTTCTTCAAGGAGCGAAATGAAAACACGTCCGCCCCGCTCAACGGTTAATTTGGTCAAAACGTGAAATTCGACTAAAACAAGTAAAAAGGCGTTAAGTTCGGCCGGGCCGAACTTTGAATACCCACCACCTCGTGTATATATGTAAACCACCTTTCATCAAAATTCTGTGAAAATTTTATACCTTATGTCCCATATCAGTTATATCAAAATATGTTCCGATTTGGACCATATACTAATAAGTACACTAGCTATATCTAAAAATAATCCGATCTGAACTATATACGACACGGATGTCGAAAAGCCTAACATAAGTTACTGTGTCAAATTTCAGTGAAATCGGATTATAAATACGCCTTTATGAGGCCAAGACTTTAAATCGAGATATCGGTCTGGATGGCAGCTATATCCAAACCTAAACCGATTTGGGCCAAGCTGCATAAAAATGTCGAAGAGCCTAACACAAAGCAATGTCCCAAATTTCGGCGAAATCGGACAATAAATGCCTCTTTTATGGTCCCAAAACTTTAAATCGAGAGATCGGTCTATATGGCAGCTATATTCAAATCTTGACCGATCTGGGCAAAATTGAAGAAGGAAGTCGAAGAGCCTAACCAACTCACTGTTTCAAATTTCAACGACATCGGATAATAAATGCGTCTTTTATGGCCCCAAAACCTAAAACCGAGACATCGGTCTATATGGCAACAATATCCAAATCTGGACCTATCTGTGCGATATTGCAGAAGTATGTCAAGGAGCTTAACTTAACTCGCTGTCCCCAATTTCGGCGACATCGGACAATAAATGAGCATTTTATGGGTCTAAAACCATAAATCAAGAAATCTGTCTATATGGCAGCTATATCCAAATCTGAACCGATCTGGACCAAATTGAAGAAAGATGTCGAAGGGTCTAACACAACTCACTGTCCCAAATTTCAGCAAAATCGGACAATAAGTGTGGCTTTTATGGGCCTTACACCATAAATCGGAGGATCGGTCTATATGGCAGCTATATCCAAATCTGAACCGATCTGTGCCTGACAAAGGATTTCGATGGGCCTTACACAATTCACTGTCCCGAATTTCATCAAAATCGGATAATACATGTGGCTTTTGTGGGCCTAAGACCCTAAACCGGGGGATCGGTCTATATGGCAGCTATATCCAAATCTGAACCGATCTGAGCCAAATTGACGAAGGATGTCGAAGGGCCTAACACAACTTACTGCTCCAAATTTCAGCAAAATCGGATAATAAATGTGGCTTTTATGGGCCTAAGACCCTAAGTCGGCGGATCGGTTTATATGGGGGCTATATCAAGATATAGTCCGATATAGCCCATCTTCGAACTTAACCTGCTTATGGACAAAAAAAAGAATCTGTGCAAAATTTCAGCTCAATATCTCTATTTTTGAAGACTGTAGCGTGATTTCAACAGACAGACGGACGGCCATGTCTAGATCGTCTTAGATGCAAACGGAATGACAAAATGAATATACCCCATCCTTCGGTGGTGGGTATAAAAATTTAATCGATTTTGTAATATTTTGATTTTTTGTATTCGAAAGAAATGCAGAAAGTGGAACATCCCCTCAGGTTAACTTCCCAATGTAAATTAATACATTGTTGTTATTATTATATTTTGTTATTATTATATTATTATATATATATATATATATATATATATATATATATATATATATATATATATATATAGTTTTTTTTTCAGTAATTTCTTGTCATTTGTCAACCGTAGTTATTATACAACCCAATAACCTATCTGAATACATCCGCCGAAGGTCCGTCAAAATTGGTTCCGAATTATATATAGCCCACCTTTTGTATTTATAGGGTAGGTGTAGGGCCATTGGCTTTCCTTACCTTGTAGGTTGCACTTTTATCGAATTCATTCCGAAAACGCGTTTATTATGTAAGTACGATACTATCCATTACCGGTTCCATTGCAATGCATGAGTTTGTGTTTTAATGATGGATTTCTTATTTCGGAAGTTGTGTTGTTGTTGATCTGATTTGGCAGGAAGGATTTTCTTATGACTCTCAATATTACTGATGTATTTCATAGAAGTCGATTCAGATTAGGATATAGCTCCCATATATATGTTCGTCCGATTTGCAGTAATACAGCAATAAAATGGTCATTTGTTATCCGATTCTCTCGCAATTTGATAGGAAGGATTTCTAAATGACTCTCGATATTAAAAGTGAATATTATAGAAATCGGTTCAGATTTGGATATAGCTCTCATATATGTGTTCGTCCGATTTGCAGTAATAAAGCAATAAAATGGAAGGATTTTCTTATGACTCTCCGAATTTCATAGAAATCGGTTAGATATAGATATAGCTCTCATATATATATGTATATATAAATATATATATTTATATATATATACATATATATTGCCCGATTTTCACTCCTAGGCCCACTGAAAGCGGATTTATTGACCAATCTTTCAAAATTTTGTGCAACGCTTTCCTCGACGAATTCCACATGTATTTGTTCGTCAGATTTTGGATAATTTGTTGTCATTTGTGAATCGTAGTTATTACATTTTGGACATATTTGCTTTGCTCGAAATTCGATACAGGAATTTTTATAATCTATCTGGATACATCCGCCGGGGTCCATTAAAATTGGTTCAAAATTAAATGTAGCCCCCCCCATTTGTTTTTAAAACGTATGTGTAGGGTATTATAAAGTCGGCACCGCCCGACTTTTGCCTTTCCTTACTGGTTTTTGTATCAAATATATATTCCACTTCGTCGAAGTAATCCACTTCCACTTCCCCAATCGGTAGTGGTAAGCCCCTAGGCTTAAGTCAACTCGGGAGATCGGCTCATATGGAAGCTATTCCTAAAGATAGCCTGCTATCGTTTATCGAATATCCCAACCGACCTTCATCCATAACAAATATTTATGCGAAATTTCAATCAAATATTTCGAGGTGTTGCAAATAGAATGACCACATTAGTATAATCCCATCTTATGATGGAGGGTATAAAAAATGAACTTGAAATTAATGTAGGTGTACCCACTACACAACGTCCTTAAGAGGAATATTTCTGAAACCTAAGATTCCACCAAAAAATCACTTATTTGTCGCTTTTTACTTTTAATAATAACAACAATGTATTAATTTACATTGGGAAGTTAACCTGAGGGGATGTTCCACTTTCTGCATTTCTTTCGAATACAAAAAATCAAAATATTACAAAATCGATTAAATTTTTATACCCACCACCGAAGGATGGGGTATATTCATTTTGTCATTCCGTTTGCAACACATCGAAATATCCATTTCCGACCCTAAAAAGTATATATATTCTTGATCAACGTAAAAATCTAAGACGATCTAGACATGGCCGTCCGTCTGTCCGTCTGTCTGTTTAAATCACGCTACAGTCTTCAAAAATAGAGATATTGAGCTGAAATTTTGCACAGATTCTTTTTTTTGTCCATAAGCAGGGTGTTTATGTGTGCGGGAGTGCACTTCGATCTGTGGGAAGATGGTGTATTGATTGAGTCCACTGCAAAAGTCAGAAGTAACACTTCACTAATGGCTTTGCATCTTCGTAAGAATGGTTGGAGAATATGTTCCCAGTGAACATATGAAAACAAAAGGAATGAGAAAAAGCAGTGGAGTTAGGATTGAACAAATATGCTTGGATTTTATTGAGGGGGAATACGTCTTACCAGTATGAAGATGAACAGCGAATGAGACAGAAGGCCTCAGATTTTTTTTGCGGAAATATCAATTTTGATGGGTTACTAATCGCGGCGAAAAAATACGTCATTTGATGAAACGTCAAAACAAGATTGTAAATAATCCAATATGGTTATCTGGGGATTTTCGATAAACAAATTGGGAATGTAGTTTGACCGTAAAATATGTAGGGGTTTTGGATGTAAACATTCCGCCCCCCTTGCAGTATTACTGCAACAAATAGTTCGTACCACATCAGAATTGATTTTCCGTTTACAATTCATGTTAATTTAGTATTAAAAAATATAATTTCTACAAATAATTTTCAAATTAATTCGCTAGGTTAGGAAAGTTATGTAATTCATTTTACTCTTAAGGTTATAAATACTTCTTTGTATTTTCAATTGAAAATAGAAACTAGATTTGTATTTTTATAATAATTTTAAAATTATGTACGTATATTGAAGTGTTGGTGTTAGGTTACATTTGCTTAAGTGTTCAGTTTGCTATTTAGAGTGAGTTCAGTTTTGTTGGATTTCAGTTGATGCGAGTAATAATTCAAAGTGCAAGGTAAAAACTACATTGGGCAACTGCCATAGATGGTCCATCCAAACATAGTATTCTGGGCAGTTGGCAGACCAGAATGGTTGGAAATGCCTTCTCTTATCACTAAAGAGTATATGTCGATACCAAGTATTACATCTATGGGGCCTGGTTTGTAGAATGAAGCGTCTGCAAGCATTATATTGGTGTATTTGGCCTTTATGGATTTTGAAAGCAATTTGCCGGGTGTGCGCACGGAAATTCTATTAGTTACGCGGAGTGTAACCTCGATTCGTATGTCTGGATCGTACACGGATGCCAAAACAATTGGGCAAATTGTCTCTTCGTTTAGAGTAAGCGTTGTAAGTCCCAATTGGCGCACTAAACTTGAAGATATGCGGCTATATTGGGATCCAGTATCAAGCAAACAACGTACTCTGCATTTTCCTTTGTTACCTTCGATTTCCACAACCACGGTTGGGAGTAGCGTAACTGTATTCTGCTTTAGGATAGCAGATAAAGAAGCATTGGAAGATTTATTTTCACACGATTTCGACCTTGCAGTTGGCTTCAAATTTGGATTTGAATCCGGATTTAGTATTGGATTCGGGTTTGGCTTTGGATGTGAATTTGGAGTTTTTGAGCTTCGGGATTTATTTTTGGACTGTTTTTGTTGTGTAGAATGAGGCCGTCCTTTTTGGCTCCGAGTTTGTTGTTGTGCCTTGTGCATATGAAGTAGGCTGTGATGGTTTTTTTGGCAGTACCGGCAACCAGTCGTTGTAAAACAAGAACCTTGGGAGTGCGAATGTGCCAAGCAGTTCTTACAGTAGCCGAATTTGTTTACCAGTTGAAGTCGTCTAATAGGTTCCATTTCCAAGAACTTTTTACATTTTCGGAGTGGATGGGTCCATCTACACAATCTGCATACATATTGCCCGGGCTTCTTACTATTTGGTTTACTGGCCTTTTGGTTACCACGCATTTTTTTTGCTAGGATTGAATGTAGTTTTAGTACCAATTAGATTTTAATCAAAGGATTAAAGTGTTAAAAGGTGGATTCGTTAGGAAGAACGACTAACTTTGTGATCGGCCTTGTTATTTTACCTTTCTCGGTAATAATCTCGGCGACACGGACTCGACCATCTGAGCCTGGACACACTTTCGAGATTCTACCCAATCGCCAACAATTTGGGGGCAAATTTTCTTCTCGAACTACAACCAACGAATTTTCTTCCAAGTTCGCAGTGGGATTTTTCCACTTGTGGCGCTTGTGGAGCTCTTTCAGGTATTCGTCCTTCCATCGAATACAAAAATGTTGGTGCATAATTTTTAATCGTTGCCATCGATTCACGAGGGATACTGAGACATTTTTCATATTTGGATCAATAGGCGTTAAAATCGGAGCCCCAATCAAGAAATGACCAGGTGTTAGGGCCGATAAATCGGATGATTCTTGAGATATAGGGCAAAGTGGGCGTGAGTTCAAACAAGCCTCAATTTTAGACAGTAAAGTTTGAAACTCTTCAAAGGTGTGTTTGGAATTCGCCGCCACCTTTCGGAAATGGGACTTAAAACTTTTTACCCCTGCCTCCCAAAGCCCACCCATATGTGGGGCTCCAGGAGGGATAAAATGCCATGCTATACCCTGGTGAGCATATTTGGACTCAAGTAACTGCTGGGATGATTGGAGGAAATCTCTTGCCAAGACCTTGGACGCACCAACGAAGTTAGTGCCATTGTCGGAATAGAGATGGAGAGGACATCCACGCCGTGAAGCAAATCTAGTAAAAGCCGCCAAAAACGTGTTGGTGGACAGATCTGATGTGGGTTCCAAATGAATGGCCTTGGTCGCAAAACACACAAAGACACATACATAGCCTTTGGTGATGCGACAGCACCGGCCGGAATAATTCTTTATATCGAATGGCCCAGTGAAATCCAGACCAGTGTGAGTAAAAGGCCTGAAAATTTCAGTTCTTTCTGGAGGCAGTGCGGACATCATTTGTCGCTGACACCGTTGCTTATAAAGGATGCACGGTTTACATCTGTTAATAATCGTCTTAATCAAATTTTTAACTTTGATTATCCAAAATTGCATACGAAGCAAACGGAGAACCAGTTGGTTGCCACCATGAATGGAAATCTCATGGGTGAATTTAACCAGGAGACGAGATAACTGGCTACTATACGGAAGTATAACCGGATGTCTTTCATTATACGACAAGACCGGAGATGATGTCAGCCTCCCACATATCCTCATAACACCTTCATCATCCAGGAATGGATTTAAACTTAATAATGAGCTTTTGGAGGCAATAGTTTTCTTCGCAGACAGTGCCAAATATTCGTCGGGAAAGTAAGCTTTCTGAGTCATGGAGAGAAGGCGGTTCTGCACCATCAAAACCTCTGATGGTGAAATTGTTGCCCTATGCCTCTGGTGCTTAGATCGGTATTTTGGATGCGTGCTGTGGAAAAACCGATATATGTATGCAATAACCCGAATGGCTCTTGAAAAAGAGGAAAACCTTTCCAGGATGTCGTCAAAATCACGAAAATAGGAAAAATGGACCTTCACAGTCTTCCTTTCAAGCTCAATAGGCTCGCTTGAACACTCGCTGAGCTTTGGCCAAGCATGCTTGGGGCTACTTAGCCACGATGGTCCATGCCACCATAGGTTGTTATTCAGAAGTTCAGTCGGATATATACCCCGACTGGCCAAATCAGCTGGATTAAAGTCAGACCTTACATGATGCCATTTAGAAACATCAATAACCTGGGTGATCCTTGATACCCGATTGGCCACGAACGTCGACCAAAAACAAGGAGGTTTACTAAGCCAAGACAGGACAATAGTGGAGTCCGTCCAACAAAACACTGAATAATCCTGGATATGTAATTGAGGAAGTAGGTGGTCAAGCATTTCAGCAAGTAAAGTTGCCCCACACAATTCCAATCGTGGAATCGAAAGTGTCTTCAATGGTGCAACTTTAGTCTTACATGAAACCAAATGGACGGATGTTGACCCCCTCTTACTGACCCGAACGTAGAGTGCAGCCGCGTATGCCTTCTCTGAGGCGTCACTGAAACCATGAAACTGGATATCACAATCTGGGCTATACTCAAACCACCTTGGCACGACAATGGAATTTATTGACGGATATGCAGACTGAAAACATCTCCAGCCAGACAATGATTGTGGGGAAACTTCCTCGTCCCACTTTGTACCTTCGGTCCAAATAGTCTGCATAATCATTTTCGCTATAACAATGCATGGGGCCAACCAACCGGCAGGGTCAAAGAGTTTGGAGATTTGCGATAAAATTTCCCTTTTCGTAAATTTGCAATTGTCGGGAAATGGTGAAGTAGAAAAGTAAAATGAATCAGAAGATGCATTCCAGCGAATGCCTAAAGTTTTAGCAGTACTTCGGTCATCTAAATTCAAAAAGTCCTCGGAAAGCAGTTGGTCAGTAGAAAGGTCGGAAAGGACCATCTTGGAATTAGATGCCCACTTCCTCATTGAAAAACCAGCGGACATCAAAGCTCTAATAAGCTGATTTCTCGACTCAATCGCATCCTCAATTGTGTGGGCACCTGCGAGAGCATCGTCCACATACATCGAATCCCGTAATATATGGGCTGCTAATGGAAATGACTCTTTCACATCGTCAGCCAACTGCAGGATAGTCCTTATGGCAAGGAAGGGGGCACAATTGACTCCGAAAGTCACCGTATCGAGTTCGTAGTCAGAAATACTTCCATTAGGGTCTATACGGTGAAGAATTCTTTGGAAAACTCTATGTTCCGGACGTATTAGTATCTGCCGATACATTTTCGTTATGTCCCCGTTGAATACATAACGGAAAAATCTCCACCTAAGAATGAGCACGACAAGGTCATTCTGTAAAACAGGGCCAGCATATAAAACATCGTTTAAACTGACACCATTGGATGAGGGGGAAGAGGCATTGAATACCACCCTCACTTTTGTCGTAGTGCTCTCGGGCTTTACAACGGCGTGATGGGGTAAATAATAATAATCGCAAGAGTGTACATCTTTAGGGGCAGAAACCCTGGACATGTGCTTTAAGGACGTATATTCCTCAAGCACTTTGTCATACTCGGACTTGAAAACTGGATTTCGGAGAAGACGTGCCTCATTCCTTATGAACTGTGCCATCGCACAGTTTCTAGAGTGACCGATGTTAACATCCTCCGGAAAACCCTCCCTAAATGGAAGTGAAACCATATATCGGCCCTCTTTATCCCTTGTAGTAGTCGCTGCATACAAATCCTCACAATACTGATCTGAACGAGATAAAAACGTCTTCTTTGGAAGGTCTTCCACCTCCCAAAAACGGGAAATCAGTGATTCTAGAGCAACTTCACAAAAATAAGACACAACTCTAGGAGATGAAGGAATGGATTCAGAAGGAATTGGACCTGTAAGGATCCATCCAAATACAGTTTCCTGTGCAAGCAACGATCCACAGACTTCTCGTCTAATGCCCGAGAGCATTATAAATGGAAGAATGTCCCCACCTAGAAGAAGATCAATTTTGGAACTTTCATAAAACCGGGGGTCTGCAAAAGGAATGTCGGGCAAATCGACTAATGAGTTCGGATGAAAGGTTCTCGATGGCAGGCTTCCTGACAAATGTGGTACCACCAGTGCTGAAGCCCAGACCTCAAAATTCGGATCCACTATTGAATTTAACTTGAAACGGCATTCCCTCTGAACGGAGGCGGAAATTGTATTATTTAACCCCGAAATACTCGCACTCATACGTTTGAACGGCAATTTAAGCTGATTGAACAACTTCTCGGAAATGAAGGTACCCTCAGAACCTGAATCAACTAGTGCTCTTGCCAGATAATCCAAACCATTATGACAAATCTTCACCATAGCCGTGCCCAACAGAACCCCTTTGGAATGACTTGAAAAGCATGTCTGTATTAAACCACCTCCGGAATTAGTGGACTGTAGAGTACAGGAATTTGGTATCGGAGATGTGACAGAACTGGAAGTGGTATGAGCGTTCGTATCGGGCTGGCCCTGGGTCGAAGGCGTCTGTTCTCGGTGTAGTAAAGAATTGTGGCGTTTGTTGCACTTCAGACAAGAAAACTTACTCGAACAGTGTCTCACGGAATGGGATTTGGAAAAACAATTTAGGCATAGACTCAATCTCTTAATTTCCGCCAACCTCTGATTCACACTCATTTGCAAAAACTTAGGACACTTTCGAATAACGTGAACCTCATTAGGGCACAGTTTGCAGTTGGACTCAGAAACTTTATTCTGAAAAGCCCTTATGTTCTTGCCCCCGGACTTCGGGCATGACCTCTGCCCCGTATTAGAGCCAGTCGACATCGTGTCCTTTTTACGGATTTCGGACACAGATTCTAAGGTCCTATGTCGATTTGTCAGAAATGTATCGAAGACAGACCATTTCGGAATTAAAGTTTTGTCCTCCAATGTCTGTTCCCATAAAGTAAGGGTCACGTCAGGAAGACGACTGGAGCATATATAAATGAAAATGGGGTCCCAACTGTCAACATCAATGTCATAAAGCTTCAACATGGAGATGCAAGCATTTATGTCTCGCTGAAGAGACTTAAGTGCGCCGGCAGATTCTGAATGAATGGAAGAAATATTAAAAAGTGCCTTCAGTTGAGTGTTGACAAGAACCCGTTTGTTCTCGTACCGTGAACAAAGACTTCTCCAAGCCAAGGCAAAATTCTCCTGAGTCAAAGGGAATTTCCTCACTATCTCATTGGCCTCTCCCTTCGTCCTTTGAGTCAGATGAAATAGCTTCTCCACCGGACTAAGACGAGAATTCCGAATACAGACCGCCGTAAACATGTCCCGGAATGTGGGCCATGTGGGATAATCGCCACCGAATGTAGGAATTTCACATGGTGGGAGTTTAAATCCCTGAGGTTGATTCGAAGCCGTTGTAGAAATGGGTTGGGAGAGCTGTTGAAGCACCTCCCCTAAATGTTCAACGCATCGACAATAAGTTGAGAAAGCACTTCTAAACTTTGACTTGACCATTTCAACCTCAGAAGCCTTCTCGTCATTTCCCCCAAAAGGCATCTCATCCCCAACTGCCTCCTCTTCCAAATCGCCAAGGCATTGCTCGTAAACTGGCTTCAGCCTATCCCAAATTTCCTTGACTTCCTCCTTGTGCGTCTCAACAGCATAACATGAGGACAACTTGGTATGCTTATCATTAAGGAGTGCCTCAAATTCGACAAGCCTGTCAGACAATCGGATGAACTTATCCAAGGACATGATCGTATCTACATTCGATTGCCTTTATACAATCTCAAAAGCACCGTGGGAAGGCAGTAGATAAAAAAAATGTGGGGAAATGCACAGCAAACCAAAAATCTACTAGGTCGAATAATTCTGTTCCTTAACAGGAAGTCTCTATTCAAACAGATTTCGCCCGTAGACAAAATATAGAATTAATTCCTGTTAATCAAACAAAGCGTAAAATGTACCTTCGAAACACAAAAGTATCTAGTCACACTGAAAAACCAAGAAAAAGAATATTCAACCACAAATGGATCCCAACAGAGATTCAAAAACATAAGTCATAGATACATCGCTAGGCTAAACTGCACTAGTGACGTCATGAATCAGCTGTAGCCTTATTCAAAACTGTTGGGGGTCAATAACCTCGAAAGAAGAAAGAAGGAATGGAGAACGGAGAACCGAAATATTTATAACTCAAGAGAGGAAATCAACCACTGCGCAGACTCCAATAAATACAGGCACCAGTGATGAAAATCAGATTGGCTCCAAACATAGAAGAGAAAATTGTACCCACAAGCGAACTTATTAGTACACAGCGCATGGGAGTAGTGTAGTCATAAAATAACTTGTTTGTACCCCTATGATACAATCGTATGACAAGTTATGATCACTGACAAAATGAAATGAAGCTTCTATGTGGAAAGATCACTTGTAAGAGAGTGCAATGGTTTGAGTGATAGAGAATAGGAGTGGTAATTAGAAAAAAAAGAGTTGACTTAGGGACAATGGGAATGAACAGAAGATATCGTAAATGACTGGATGATCTCAAATAACAACAAATAGCTGAAAATCAAAATAAGCATACATTCACTGCAAGAGAAATAACCACAGAGCACAATGAAATCCCATATCATCTTTGGCTACTGTGCATTCATGGGTATATCAACTGCAAAGTAGGAAGCGCGCACTGAACATACACCACCGATTTTACTTTGCCTCATGCACATGGATATTGAAAGAATTTTTTCTTTACTTCATTTATGGAATGTTTGTATTTTTGGATTTAAAAACACACGACTCACCAATGCTTTGTCCATGAAGGGCCCATGCCTTATGGTCCAATTAATCCAATATTTCAGGCAATGCTTGTAAACGAAGTCTTGGTGATTATTTTGTCACATTAATAAGTGTATTTTCCATAGTGACCAAACAAATGTATGATCTCCCAGTTTGGCTTATATAAATTCTGTATGCGGACTAATTAATTTATTTTCTTCTTATAGCACAATTTATAAATTTGACACGTGGTTAAATGCGCTTTTGACTGTAGCTTATTCTGTGTCAATCCTCACTCTATAGCACCTCAATAACAAATAGCTAGAACACAAAAGGCAATGTAACACTAACCTGTTTTTATCGGGATGACAAGAACTGGAACTTCTGGAATTGAAACTTCTGAGAGTGCCTGCTCCAAGAGGTCGTAGGTATCCGGTTCGAAGGACCAAAATGTTTATGTGTGCGGGAGTGCACTTCGATCTGTGGGAAGATGGTGTATTGATTGAGTCCACTGCAAAAGTCAGAAGTAACACTTCACTAATGGCTTTGCATCTTCGTAAGAATGGTTGGAGAATATGTTCCCAGTGAACATATGAAAACAAAAGGAATGAGAAAAAGCAGTGGAGTTAGGATTGAACAAATATGCTTGGATTTTATTGAGGGGGAATACGTCTTACCAGTATGAAGATGAACAGCGAATGAGACAGAAGGCCTCAGATTTTTTTTTGCGGAAATATCAATTTTGATGGGTTACTAATCGCGGCGAAAAAATACGTCATTTGATGAAACGTCAAAACAAGATTGTAAATAATCCAATATGGTTATCTGGGGATTTTCGATAAACAAATTGGGAATGTAGTTTGACCGTAAAATATGTAGGGGTTTTGGATGTAAACACAGGGTAAGTTCGAAGATGGGCTATATCGGACTATATCTTGATATAGCCCCCATATAAACCGATCCGCCGACTTAGGGTCTTAGGCCCATAAAAGCCACATTTATTATCCGATTTTGCTGAAATTTGGAGCAGTAAGTTGTGTTAGGCCCTTCGACATCCTTCGTCAATTTGGCTCAGATCGGTTCAGATTTGGATATAGCTGCCATATAGACCGATCCCCCGGTTTAGGGTCTTAGGCCCACAAAAGCCACATGTATTATCCGATTTTGATGAAATTCGGGACAGTGAATTGTGTAAGGCCCATCGAAATCCTTTGTCAGGCACAGATCGGTTCAGATTTGGATATAGCTGCCATATAGACCGATCCTCCGATTTATGGTGTAAGGCCCATAAAAGCCACACTTATTGTCCGATTTTGCTGAAATTTGGGACAGTGAGTTGTGTTAGACCCTTCGACATCTTTCTTCAATTTGGTCCAGATCGGTTCAGATTTGGATATATCTGCCATATAGACAGATTTCTTGATTTATGGTTTTGGACCCATAAAATGCTCATTTATTGTCCGATGTCGCCGAAATTGGGGACAGCGAGTTAAGTTAAGCTCCTTGACATACTTCTGCAATATCGCACAGATAGGTCCAGATTTGGATATTGTTGCCATATAGACCGATGTCTTGGTTTTAGGTTTTGGGGCCATAAACGACGCATTTATTATCCGATGTCGTTGAAATTTGAAACAGTGAGTTGGTTAGGCTCTTCGACTTCCTTCTTCAATTTTGCCCAGATCGGTCAAGATTTGAATATAGCTGCCATATAGTCCGATCTCTCGATTTAAAGTTTTGGGACCATAAAAGAGGCATTTATTGTCCGATTTCGCCGAAATTTGGGACATTGCTTTGTGTTAGGCTCTTCGACATTTTTATGCAGCTTGGCCCAAATCGGTTTAGGTTTGGATATAGCTGCCATGCAGACCGATATCTCGATTTAAAGTCTTGGCCTCATAAAGGCGTATTTATAATCCGATTTCACTGAAATTTGACACAGTAACTTATGTTAGGCTTTTGGACATCCGTGTCGTATATAGTTCAGATCGGATTATTTTTAGATATAGCTAGTGTACTTATTAGTATATGGACCAAATCGGAACATATTTTGATATAACTGATATGGGACATAACAACACAACTTCCGAAATAAGAAATCCATCATTAAAACACAAACTCATGCATTGCAATGGAACCGGTAATGGATAGTATCGTACTTACATAATAAACGCGTTTTCGGAATGAATTCGATAAAAGTGCAACCTACAAGGTAAGAAAAGCCAATGGCCCTACACCTACCCAATAAATACAAAAGGTGGGCTATTTCGGATGGTTCGGTTCGGAACCAATTTTGACGGACCTCCGGCGGATGTATTCAGATAGGTTATTGGGTTGTATAATAACTACGGTTGACAAATGACAAGAAATTACTGAAAAAAAAACTATATATATATATATATATATATATATATATATATATATATATATATATATATATATATATATATATATATATATATATATATATATATATATATATATATATATATATATATATATATATATATATATATATATATATATATATATGGGAGCTATATCCAAATCTGAACCGATTTCTATGAAATTCACCAGTTATATCGAGAGAGATTCACCTTCACCAGTTATTTCGAGAGCAAATCCTTCCTGCCAAATTTCGAGAGAATCGGTTAACAAATGACCATTTTATTGCTGTATTACTGCAAATTGGACGAACATATATATGGGAGCTATATCCAAATCTCAATCGATTTTTTGCAATTTCAAAAGGCTTCGTCTCTAGGCCGAAAGACATGCCCATACCAAATTTGAAGACGATCGGATGAAAATTGCGACCCTGTACCACAGTAATGGTGTTGGGTATAAAAAGTTGACCCAAAATTTAAGATTTTTCCTTATTGTAGGAGTCAGTTGTCTGTTTTTCGGCCTGTACGGTTATACTGTTCCTGTGTTGACAAAAACTCAAGCTCGAGGCCAAGTTTATGTTGATTTTTTGATTGATTGATTGATTTTTATCTATCCTATCCAATATTTCAACCTTTCGTTGAAGGACATCATCCGGGATACTACATAAAAATAAGGAAAAATCGGTTTCTTAATCGAATAAAATCTTACAAAATTTTTAAAATTATAATGACATTCCCTAAGCTGATTGTCGCCTTGATTGTTTTCGTTGCACTGATTGCACTTTATTTTGAAATTAATTCGCTTGTGTATAGGTGTGAAGAGTATCATTTCGAGTGGGAGTCTTTTTTGTATAATGTTTTTGATTTGGTTAATATTTTCACGATGAAATACCTCATCACTGATTTTTAAGACCCTAAGAAAGTTAACCAATCTCCTAAAGCTGTTGGTTTCTGGTAGCAATTAATGCGGCGTTTATTTATGTCCCTGGTTCTAATTATATCTAGATACGACAGTTTGCCTTCTGATTCTTTCTCTGTTGTAAACTGAATACGATGATCAAAGCTATTGAGATACGTCAATATATTCTCTATTGCACATGTTTTAATAATCCCAAAAAAGTCGTTCACGTATTCACCCGTATTCCCGTTGTCGAAGACGAAGCGGATTTTACATTTAGTGGTATTCGATAATTCATTCGCCTTCGACAGTTTAATAATAGAACGAGCAAACTTCTCAGATAATGTGGTAGTCGTCGAGGAAAGCGTTGTGCAAAATTTTGGGAAGATTGGTCACACAATGCGCTTGCATTGGATCAAGGAAAGAAAAACGGACGATATACATATGTGACAGCTTTATCTAAATTTGGGCCGATTTCTATGAAATTCACCAGTAATGTCGAGTCATGGGAAAGTCATCATGAGATGAAAATTTCGACCCGTAGTTTGTACACAAATTAACATGGACAGACGGACAAACAGGCAGACAGTCATGGGTAAATCGAATCAGAAAGTGATTCTGAGTCAATCGGTATACCTATCAATGGGTCTATCTCTCTTCCTTCTGGATATTACAAACAACTGCACGAAGTTATAATACCCTTTACCTCAGTAGTGGCATAGGGTATAAACAAGTAAAAGAGTGCTAAGTTCGGCCAGGCCGAGTCTTGGGAACCCACCACCATGGACTCTGCAAAAAATTTACACAAAACAAATTTAGTTGAAGGGCATTGTTTTATTCTACATACCAAACTTCTGTCAAACCAGCAAAAAACTAAAGCTTCTAGGAACTGAATAAGGATGATAAGAATATCGGTTTATAAGGGCGCTACATCAGGTTATACACCGATTTGAACGGACCTTGGCTCAGTTATTATAACAGAACACTACATGCAAAATTTCTAATCGGACAATAATTGCGGCTTCCAGGGGCTAAAGAAGTTAAAATTGGAAGATTGGATTATATGGTACCGATACGAGCCGTACCTGGCACACTTGTTGGAAGTCATAACAGAAAACTACATGCAAAATTTCAGCCAAATCGGACAAAAATTGCTGCTTATAAGGCCTCAAAAAGTCAAATCGGGATATCGGGTTATATGGGAGCTGTACCAGGTTATAATCCGATTTGAACCGTACTTGACACAGTTGTTGAAAGTCATAACTGAACACTGCATGCAAAATTTCTGTCAAATAGCACAAAAATTGTGGCTTCCGGGGGCTCAAGAAATCAAATCGGGAGGTCGGTTTATATGGGAGCTATATCTAAATCTGCACCGATATTGCCCATTTACACTACCCAATGACCAACGGTAAGGTCGAATCAGAATGTCCAGACGATCCAGAATATATATACTTTATGGGGTCCCAGATCAATATTACGAGGTGTTACACACGGAATGACTAGATTAGTATACCCTCATTCTATGGTATACTAGGTTTCAACACCCGAAAGAATTCGATGATGACCTCCTTAACAAAAAGGTCGAAATGCGTCATACCATGGTTGTTGTTGGTGTATTTCTAGCTTTCCTATTCCATTGCAAAAAGATCTTCGATTATGAAGCTGAATTGAAAAATTCAAAATAAAATGATCTTCGCGTTAATAGAAAGCAAGTAAAAGCGTGCTAAGTTCGGCCGGGCCGAATCTTGGGAACTGGCTACCATGGATTTTGCTAAAAATTTATGCAAAATATATTTGTATGCCAAACTTCAGTCAAGCCAGCAAAGATTAAAGCTTATATTAGCCGAAAAAAATGATCGAGAGACCAGTTTACATGCGAACTATATCAGGTTATAGACTAATTGACACAGTTGTTGGAAGTCGTAGCAGAACACCCGTCAAATCGGGAGATCTGTTTATATGGGAGCTATATCAGGTTATAGACCGATTCGCACCGTACTAGGCACAGTTGTTGAAAGTCACGAGAGAACACTGCATGCAATATTTCAAACAAATCGGAAACATATTGCGGATTGTAAGAGCTCAAGATTTCAAATCGGGAGATCGGTTTATATGGGTGCTATATCTAAATCTGAACCGATATGGCTCATTGGCAATAACCAACAATCTGAATACATCAATGTTAACAAGTAAAAGCTTGCTAAGTTCGGCCGGGCCGAATCTTATATACCCTCCACCATGGATCGCATTAGTCGAGCTCTTTTCCCGGCATCTCTTTTTAGGCAAAAAAATGATATAAGAAAAGATTTGCTCTGCTATTGGAGCGATATCAAGATATGGTCCGGTTTGGACCACAATTAAATTTATAGGTTGGAGACCTGTGTAAAATGTCAGCCAATTCGAATAAGAATTGCGCCCTTTGTGGCCTCAAGAAGTAAAATAGAGAGATCGATTTATATGGGAGCTGTATCGGGCTATTGACCGATTCAGACCATAATAAAAACGTATGTTAATGGTCATGAGAGAATCCGCCGTACAAAATTTCAGGCAAATCGGATAATAATTGCGACCTCTAGAGGCTCAAGAAGTCAAGATCCCAGATCGGTTTATATGACAGCTATATCAGGTTATGAACCAATTTGAACCTTATTTGACATAGTTGTTGAAAGTAACAATAAAAAACGTCTTGCAAAATTTCAGCCAAATCGGATAGGAATTGCGCCCTCTAGAATCTCAAGAAGTCAAGTCCCCAGATCTGTTTATATGACAGCTATATCAGGTTATGAACCGATTTGAACCGTACTTGGCACAGTTGTTGGATATCATAACAAAATACTACGTGCCAAAATTCTTTCAAATTGGATAAGAATTGCGCCCTCTAGAGGCTCAAGAAGTCAAAACCCAAGATCGTTTTATATAACAGCTATATCAGGTTATGGACCGATTTGAACCATACTTGGCACAGTTGTTGGATATCATAAGAAAACAGGTCGTGCAAAATTTCATTCCAATCGGATAAGAATTGCGCACTCTGGAAGTCAAGACCCACGATCGGTTTATATGGCAGTTATATCAGGTTAAGGACCGATTTGAACCATACTTGACACAGTTGTTGAATATCATAACAAAACACGTCGTGCAAAATTTCATTCCAATCGGATAAGAATTGCGCACTCTAGAGGCTCAAGAAGTCAAGACCCAAGATCGGTTTATATGGCAGCTGTATCAGGTTATAAACCGATTTGAACCATACAGTTGTTGGATATCATAACAAAACATGTCTTGCAAAATTTCATCCCAATCGGATAACAATTGCGCACTCTAGAGGCTCAAGAAGTCAAGACCTATCGGATCGGTTTATATGGCAGCTATATCAAAACATGGACCGATATGGCCCATTTACAATACCAACCGACCTACACTAATAAGAAGAATTTGTGCAAAATTTCAAGCGGGTAGCTGTACTCCTTCGGAAGTCAGCGTGCTTTCGACAGACAGACGGACGGACAGACGGACGGACAGACGGACGGACGGACAGACGGACGGACAGACGGACGGACAGACGGACGGACAGACGGACGGACAGACGGACGGACGGACAGACGGACGGACGGACAGACGGACGGACGGACAGACGGACGGACGGACAGACGGACGGACAGACGGACGGACGGACAGACGGACGGACGGACAGACGGACGGACAGACGGACGTACAGACGGACGGACATGGCTAGATCGACACAAAATTTCACGACGATCAAGAATATATATACTTTATGGGGTCTCAGACGAATATTTGGAGTAGTTACAATCAGAATGACGAAATTAATATACCCCATCTATGGTGGAGGGTATAAAAATCTGTACAAAATTTCAAGCGGCTAGCTTTACGCGTTCGACCGCTATCGGTATTTCGACAGACGGACGGACATGGCAAGATCGTCTTAGACGTCCAGACGATCAAGAATATAAATACTTTATGGGGTATTAGACGAATATTTCGAGGTGTTACAAACGGAATGACTAGACTCGTATACCCCATCCTAAGGTGGTGGGTATAAATAAAAAATGTAAGAACCATCTTTTTATACCCACCACCATAGCTTTGGGGTATACTAATCTAGTCATTCCGTTTGTAACACCACGAAATATTCGTCTAAGATGCCATAAAGTATTTATATTATTGATCGTCTCGACGTTCTGAGTCGATCTAACCATGTCCGTCCGGCAAAGCTTTAAAACATATTATTTGTAATCCATGCTTAATTTGTTATTATTGTTTATTTATTTTATTAAGAGATGAGCTATGTAATGAAAAATTCTCCAGCCAATATAGCTGCAATGAAACAAATTAACTAAAGTGTTACTTTAAGTAACGTCGTGAGTGCTTACTTGTTCACCACTATTTAATCTGTAAAAAGCGCGTACCAAATCCTACAGCAAATCATCCATTAGAGCAAGTATCAAGTTCAAAATATGTTCGCTGGCATTTCAAGTCTACGCTTTCGATAATTGGATTTTTAAATATTAATAGAGGTCACTGCATTAGGCTGTCTCGCAGAGTAAATACCTATACGCATTCGTGACTATATGGTGGGAGGGATATAGTCTGTGATGATGACCAAGCAAATGGAAATGCACTTACAATGTTCAGCCTAAAGAAAGCGATTAATTTATGCCAATGACAACCCGCAATGGCTAATGGAAGCTTCTAGGTAAATAAGAAAACATGTTCAAATTGAAAATTTTTAAGATAATTCAATGGCTTTGAGCGAATGTTTTGCAATAAATGGTTCCAGCCCAATAATTGGCAATTTTTTCAATTTTAGTTTCCATTTAGACGACAGCGAACTGTAGTAAAATTTGTATGAATTAATATTATAAAAATTGTTTGAGGAATGGTGGGCCCAAAGGAAAAATGTTTAAACAAATCGGTAAAACTCACAAAACTGCGTAGATTTAGTCCATTATGTCTATATTGTCCTATGCACAATAGTTGTCACGAAGTGTTACCAATTCAAATGACCACACTTTTTGTTGTTGAATATTTTTGCTCCATTCAAATAACAACAAGTAAGAGCGTTCTAAGTTCGGCCGGGCCGAATCACCATTGATCGCATTTGTCGAGTTCTATGCGCGGTATCTCTTTTTAGACAAATAATAATAATTGAATAAGAACTGTTATCCTATTGGAGCTATATCAAGTTATAGTCCGATTTGGGCCATAATTGAATGCTGATTGACATTGTAGAAGTCATTGTGTAATATTTCAGTTCATTCGGATAAAAATTGCGCCTTGTAAGGGCTCAAGAAGCAAAATCGGGAGATAGGTTTATATGGGAGTTGTATCAAGCTATTGATCGATTCAGACCATACTAGACACGTATATTGAAGGTCATGAGAGAAGGCCTTGTACAAAATTTCAGCCAAATCGGATGAGAATTGCGCCCTCTAGAGGTTCGAGAAGTCAAGATCCCAGATCGGTTTATATTGCAGCTATATCAGGTTCTATATCGATTTAGGCCATACTTAGCACAGTTATTGGAAGTCATAACAAAACACCTCATGCAAAATTTAAGCCAAATCAGATGAGAATTGCGCCATCACTTGGCTCAAGAAGTCAAGATCCAAGATCGGTTTATATGACAGCTATACCAGATTATGAACCGATTTGAACCATACTTAGCATAGTTGTTTAGTTAAATCGGACGATAATTGCGCCCTCTAGAGGCTCAAGAAGTCAAGACCCAAGATCGGTTTATATAACAGCTATACCAGATTATGAACCGATTTGAACCATACTTGGCACAATTTTTGGATATCATAACAAAATACGTCGTGCAAAATTTCATTCCAATCGGATAAGAATTGCGCACTCTAGAGGCTCAAGAAGTCAAGACCCAAGATCGGTTTATATGGCAGCTATATCAGGTTATGAACCGATTTGAACCATACTTGGCACAATTGTTGGATATCATAACAAAATACGTTGTGCAAAATTTCATTCAAATCGGATAAGAATTGCGCACTCTAGAGGCTCAAGAAGTCAAGACCCAAGATCAGTTTATATGGCAGCTATGTCAAAACATGGACCGATATGGCCCATTTACAATACCAACCGACCTACACTAATAAGAAGTATTTGTGCAAAATTTCAGGCGGCTAGCTCTACTCCTTCGGAAGTTAGCGTGCTTTCGACAGACAGACGGACGGACGGACGGACAGACGGACGGACGGACGGACAGACGGACAGACGGACGGACGGACGGACAGACGGACGGACGGACGGACAGACGGACGGACGGACAGACATGGCTAGATCGACATAAAATTTCGCGACGATCAAGAATATATATACTTTATGGGGTCTCAGACGAATATTTCGAGTAGTTACAAACAGAATGACGAAATGGTGGAGGGTATACAAATTTGTAGAAGTTATCTATAATCCAGAATCCATTCACAGTTATCTATATTACAGAATCCATTCACTGCTCGATATGACCATTTTTTGCCTAGACTTTTGCTCTTAGACGATCAGAAAATTATATTGAAGCTGCTAGAATGTAATTGCCCACAGGTTTTGTTTGTCTTTACCTTGATTTCTAAAAGTGCCCAAATAAAAACGAAGATGGCCTTGGCAGTCTACCATCAAACTCAATTGGAAGTTTTTATCCATTGTGATACCACAGGAACAGGAAAAGAAATATACCTTCTTGTTTCTACCGTTGAACCATCCAGAACCATCCTTCACATCTGCTAAATAAGACAAGTTCTCAAAGAAATGAGAACCTAAGGTGGAATTCCTTCTGCCAGCCAGTGCGGGACACACACACAGCAGATGTTCTTTCTTCCTCGACTTCACCACAGCTTCTGCAAAAGTCGTTACTTGCAGCCTTTAGTCTGTCAGCAAGTTTTCCGATCAGACAGTGACCTGTCATGGCGGCAACAAAGACTGTTCAAGCCAATGCCAGCAAAACAGTAGACCTCTTCAAATCTAGATAAGGTCACATGGTTTTGGAATGCTCACAGCAAGGGATTTAATGACTGGCTGGCTGTCGGAGAAAATGTTTATGCCAGTTGTTGTTATGACATTATTACATAGCAATTCCACTACTTTTTTGATTGCAAGGATTTCAGCTTGGTCGGATAACCTTCTCGAGCCCAAGTTCTTCAGAGTACACCCCAAGGCCCACCTGGTAGAATAGTTTGAAACCATCCATGTAGAAGTCTATGTAACTTCTTTTACCAGGGATATTGTAGTTCTAATGGGTACTTTTTATCAAACGGCGGCTCAAGCAGGGTGTTATCCACACTGCCTAGAACATTGGGAATTGTATCAAGGGTAACACAGTGTCTCAATGCGCCGCATAACCAAAGGGAATGCTTCTTTAGTCTCGCAGCTTTTCTTGCCCTTGACAAAATGTTAGATGTGAAGTTCCATT
Organism: Stomoxys calcitrans; assembly: GCF_963082655.1. Taxonomy (NCBI): domain Eukaryota; kingdom Metazoa; phylum Arthropoda; class Insecta; order Diptera; family Muscidae; genus Stomoxys; species Stomoxys calcitrans. The sequence continues at coordinate 98,493,697 of NC_081554.1, forward strand.
TCCTGTCAACAAAACACCTAGGTAATTTGCGATTTCAGAAAATGAAACATTCTCTTCTCCCAAGGACACAGGTACCACTGTACCAGTTTCCCTGCTGAAAGGAACTACTTTTGTCTTGCACGGATTTATGCCACTTTCGGAAGCCCACTTCGCAGTCGCAGTCTATATGTGCTGGGCAACTTTCTCTTTACCACAATTACCACATCATCAGTCGTACACTCGGGGTCTAATTCTCGCATCCGTTATCGAGCGAGATATTGATCGAAGATTAATTCCATTTCGTAAGTACAAATTGGATTATGGCTTACGATCGTAAGTTTTCAAAAAGTTATCAATTTCGGGAAAGAACAAATCTTTCCGATGAGTATATTTTGCCATCTCAAAGTTAAACAAAAAGCAAACAGTTGTTGTTTAAAAATGTTATTGCTAGTAAAAAATAAGTAAAACACGTTTTAAACAATATGCCATTGTTTTTTTTTTTTTAACGACATGTTATTGTTTTTACACAATATATTGTTGTTTTATATGAAAGAGGACTAAAAAATGTGGCTTTCGTCGCCTCTAGCATAGCCAAGGGTTTGTTGTTTTGTGCAGGGCAAAGCCAAAGTACAATGCATTAAGGAAAAAAACTTTTCCTCACAAAAATATCCTGCTGCATTAAATTACACACTTTTTGGTTTGCTCATGTTTGTACATTATTTACTTTGCCAAATTTGGCTTTAGCAAAAAGTAAATTTTTGTCAAAATTATTCGAACAAAAATGTGAATATATTAAAATTATTATTTTATTTTATAAAATAAATACTTCGAAATCCTATTTTTTTTGGCAAGTTTCTTAAATGAAGACGAAAATTGGTTATTAACGATAGGTAAATTGCTGCGGACAAAAACTCCCAAATTTTTATACGAAGTTTAGAATGGAATTAATCGATAACGGATGCCATAATCCAAAAAATGGGAAACTCGATTGTATTAAATCGATAGCGGATGCCAGAAATAGGTCGCCCAGGCACAATAATAGAGACCTTATTCTTCCAGACTAGAGGAGACAGTGCTCCTCCTTGAGGTGTTCCTCTGCTGACCCATCTTTTTATATCTTCAGATCCCAAGCCTGCCATAATGGATCTCTTAGTAAATATGTTATGAAAAAACTTTCTTACTCCAGCTCCTTCATGATTGACGCCGGCTTTACATTATTGAAAGCACCTTACATATCAAGAACAGCTACCGATGTATATTCCTTGAAAGCGAGCGATCCCTCTATGTGGCCGACGTGAAGGGCTATTTCAGTGGATTAGCCGATCTCCAGGGATCTTTTCCCTAAGATATGTTTCTATCAACCTCTCAACAAGCTAATAGGAAGAAAATCTTCCGCTTTTGAAAAGTTTGGTTTTCCAGCTCTTGGAATGAAACTTACCTTTGTGTCCCTCCATCCCACAGGGATATATTACACGCTGATACCAGCTTAGTATATCTCCCTTAGCCACGGAGCCAGTCTATCGGACACAGCTTGTAATTCAAACTGTAATATATCATCAGGGCCTGGCTCCTAAAGGAGTCGATACTTTATCGCCCAAAGGATCTTCGAATCAGACACCATTTCCCCAATAACCTACGACGAGTGCATACCAGTGACAACCTTTTCGTGTGCCACGTTGTCCGTTGAAGAATTTAACACTAAATGTGTATCAACGAGTAATTCTTATTGTTTTCTTACTAGGCATTGTTCATACATTGTCTGACGGAATATATCCCATCGTAGTAGGTTTCGAATATAGGATCTTCCTTATCCTATAAGCCTCAGATGTATTCTACATGGAGTAGCTAAATTCCATACAGAATTTGTTCTAAGCCTTTCTCAGCTCGCCCTTCTATTTTATTAGCTCAGCCTCATAGACGTCCCAATCGTGCGTTGTCCTTGTGTATTTCGCCCTGTTGAAAAGTTTTGCGCAGCCCTTCCTTAGACCAACCAGTTCTGGGGTCGACCATTGCGGTCGCTGTTTTCCCTTTGGCTTGGCACTGACGCAAGCGGGTCACTCACGGCCTTCGTGATCCGCTTGTGGATAATTTGTAAGTCCTCTTTGCAAGAAAACATTCTCTGTGTCTTTCATTCCCTATACCCTTAAGTGGTTTAAATCCAGGAATTCTTAGTCCACAAACCATTCCTCAATACACCCATGGTTCCTGCATAAGAACCGCGTCAAATTCTCCTGCTATCAGAAGGACGTTTAGTGCCGCCGAAGTCGCCTTACAATAGTAGAGATTTATCTGCAGAAACCGTATCATAGTCAGGATTCAAAATTTGCAACATAGTTTTGTTGGTTTCGTTTTCTGGGCCCGCCAGGAATTCATCCACACAATATTCAATCGATCTTGCCATGATGTGCCATGATGCGCATCTAGGAGCAGTGGAAACACTCTTCCCCAGGACACTGGAAACTTGCAGTGAGGATGATTTCTCCTCAGATCGGTCTCCTGCAATCCGGCAGACGTTTATCAATCAGAAGAAGGCCGATTGGGGTGGCTTCAGAGAGTATACCAATCGCCGCTTCAGTGAACCGCCACGCCCTCGGATTGTATATTCCTTGACAGAGAGAGAACCCCCTATGTAGCCGACTAAGTCGTGAAGGGCTGTTTCAGGGATCTTTTCCCTAAGATATGTTTCTATCAACCTCTCAAGAGTAGTCAGCATGGAGGATGGCAGGCAAATAGGGCGAAAATCTTCCGCTTTCGTATAGTTTGGTTTTCCAGCTGTTGGAATGAAATGGAATGGTCCCTCCAAGCCACCGGTATATATGACATGCTGATCCCAGCAGAGTGTATCTCCCTAAGCCACGGGCCAGTCTATCGGACACAGCATGTAATTGAAACGGTATATGCGATATGTCATCAGGGCCTGGCGACCTAAAGGAGTCGAAAGCCTATCGCCCAAAGGATCTTCGATTCAGACACCATTTTCCCAATAACCTCCAACGAGTGCATACCAGTGACAACCTTTTCGGATGCCACGTTGTCCATTGGAGAATTTGTATCAACGAGTAGTGTCAGGACACTGGAAACTTGCAGTGTGGATGATTTCTCTTAAGATGCTTCACTAGCTGCTGCTGTCGAAGTACCTTTTGACTTCCGTCCTTCCCCTCTGTCGCACATCTTGAACCTAATCCAACCGGGTGAACCACCCACACAGGGCTTGTCGGGACCCTTCCTCTTTTCATCATGGGGAGGGAGAACTTTTGGTCTCCTGCAATCCGGCAGACTTAAGAGATATGTTTGATAGTTTCTCAAACAAGTTTATACAGACTTTAGCAAAGCTTTTGATAAGTTCAGTCATGAACTACTAAAGGGTGATTTTTTTGAGGTTAGGATTTTCATGCATTAGTATTTGACAGATCACGTGGGATTTCAGACATGGTGTCAAAGAGAAAGATGCTCAGTATGCTTTGACATTTCATCATGAATAGACTTACTAACGAGCAACGCTTGCAAATCATTGAATTTTATTACCAAAATCAGTGTTCGGTTCGAAATGTGTTTCGCGCTTTACGTCCGATTTATGGTCTACATAATCGACCAAGTGAGCAAACAATTAATGCGATTGTGACCAAGTTTCGCACTCAGTTTACTTTATTGGACATTAAACCAACCACACGAATGCGTACAGTGCGTACAGAAGAGAATATTGCGTCTGTTTCTGAGAGTGTTGCTGAAGACCGTGAAATGTCGATTCGTCGCCGTTCGCAGCAATTGGGTTTGTGTTATTCGACCACATGGAAGATTTTACGCAAAGATCTTGGTGTAAAACCGTATAAAATACAGCTCGTGCAAGAACTGAAGCCGAACGATCTGCCACAACGTCGAATTTTCAGTGAATGGGCCCTAGAAAAGTTGGCAGAAAATCCACTTTTTTATCGACAAATTTTGTTCAGCGATGAGGCTCATTTCTGGTTGAATGGCTACGTAAATAAGCAAAATTGCCGCATTTGGAGTGAAGAGCAACCAGAAGCCGTTCAAGAACTGCCCATGCATCCCGAAAAATGCACTGTTTGGTGTGGTTTGTACGCTGGTGGAATCATTGGACCGTATTTTTTCGAAGATGCTGTTGGACGCAACGTTACGGTGAATGGCGATCGCTATCCTTCGATGCTAACAAACTTTTTGTTGCCAAAAATGGAAGAACTGAACTTGGTTGACATGTGGTTTCAACAAGATGGCGCGACATGCCACACAGCTCGCGATTCTATGGCCATTTTGAGGGAAAACTTCGGAGAACAATTCATCTCAAGAAATGGTAAGTTGGCCACCAAGATCATGCGATTTGACGCCTTTAGACTATTTTTTGTGGGGCTACGTCAAGTCTAAAGTCTACAGAAATAAGCCAGCAACTATTCCAGCTTTGGAAGACAACATTTCCGAAGAAATTCGGGCTATTCCGGCCGAAATGCTCGAAAAAGTTGCCCAAAATTGGACTTTCCGAATGGACCACCTAAGACGCAGCCGCGGTCAACATTTAAATGAAATTATCTTCAAAAAGTAAATGTCATGGACCAATCTAACGTTTCAAATAAAGAACCGATGAGATTTTGCAAATTTTATGCGTTTTTTTTAAAAAAAAAGTTATCAAGCTCTTAACAAATCACTCTTTATTATTGAACTACTAATGGGCTTTTCCAACGCATATTTGAACTGGATAAAATCATACCTAGTGGACGGAACCCAAATGGTGAAAGTAGGAAATGACCACCCCACTTCTTAACCTCTGAGCGCCGGACGTTTATCAATCTGAAGAGGGCCGCTTCAGTGAACTGCCACCCTCTCGGATATTCTAATTGCCCTCTCGGCAATTCGGAGATATCATTAACGCAGGTTGTTCAACCGTCAAACTATCGTGCATCCCGAGAGTGACAGGGTTAGGAGCGGAGCCCTTCGCCAGATCCATGGTCTCCGAGCCGATGTAACGAATGTCATCCGTGGCACCAAATCATACAAGGCGTTGGGCCCCGACGGAATCTCTACAGTGATGCTGAAGAATCTGAATCTACCTGTAGTTGAGTACCATACTACTGTCCTCAACCTGTCTTTGAACACTCTTATAGTACCCGATATCTGGAAAATGGGCAGAGTGAACCAGCTACTGAAGCCTGGAAAGGACCCGAGTTTGGGGGAGTCGTACAGACCGATTCTCTCACCAGTAGCAAAGACGCTGGGGGCATTACTCTTGCCGATCATTCTCGCCGAATGGAAATTCTGCTACGAGGCATGTTTTCACCGAAATCATTTGCCGTGGTTTCAATCAGCCCAGGCCATGTGATATGACAGTCCTCGTGGAACTGGACCTATCGAAGGCATTCGACACTGTCAGCCATGCCAAACTATTTAAGGAGATCGCCAACACGTCCCTCCAGCCAGACATGAAACTCGGGTCGCCAATTATTTGTGTGTTCGCCAGTCATTTGTGGAATTTAGGGATAGAAAGTCGAAGCACCGTAGTAGTTCCCCAAGTGGGGCACTGTATGACCTCTACCTATCCTCCATTCCACCTCCTCCAGACGTCAAAGTGATCGTAACATATGCGGACGGTTGTACGATCATAGCAACAGGCCCCCACCTATTGTTGACATCTGCGATAGGTTGAATGTCTTCCTCAACGAATTTGCCTCATATATCGCTGCAAGCAATCTCATGATATCTGCCGCCAAATCTTCAGCTACATTGTTCATTACAAAAACGCGCGAGGTGAATGCCGGGCTGACTGTGATGGTCGATGGAGAAATGATTCCCTCCATCAAGTGTCCCAAAATACTTGACTTCACATTTGACAGTTTTTACACATTCTCCCCACATGCCACAGCAATTTGCGATAAAGTCAAAAATATGAACAAGGTCATCAAGTCACTTGACGGCAGCATTCCGGGTGCAGACAATGAAACTTTGTTAACCAAGTACAAATCAATTAGCCGGTCTGTGGTAAGTTATGCAGCGCCGGTGTGGTCTCGTCAGCCAGACACGCAGTGGAAAAATATTCACATCTGTCAGAATGCCGCCCTTGGAACTGCGACGGGCTATCTCCTCAGTTCTCATGTGGACCACCTCCATCAGGAGACAAAGATCCTACCAGTGCGAAAACATAGCCACATGCTGTCTAAGCAATACCTCTTGGGCTGTTCTTACAGAGACCATCCAAATCAACATCTAGTGGATAGATATCCACCGCCCAGAAGTTTTAAGCGTGAGGTTCAGCGCTATAAGAGAGAACCTCTAGATCGAGCGGCATATCAAGCGGGTCTATACAATATTCACGCCGACACGGTAGCAGATGCGGTAAATGGCTACCGAGTGAATGTAGTCCTTGGAGAACGACCCCCAACCATTGCACTTGAAAAAATTGACCGCCCCCGGCAAACCAGAGTAGTTCTGGCTCAATTACGTTCCGGCAGATGCAGCCGCTTCAATTCCTACAGAACAAGACGTATGTCCCGATTGTAACCAGGGACCACGCGTCACCTGTTTAACTGCCAAGCCAGACCCACTGCACTCAGACCCAGATCCCTCAAGACACACCCCATCTTAGTCGCAGAGTTCCTGGATCTGGACACTAACAGAATTAAGCAGACTAAAGATAGAACACAACAAACTGCTTCAACAACAACCTTATATTTGGATGATATATAAGTATTTATGATATATAATATACAATTCTTTAGTTAAAATGAAAATGATATACATGATCGTTTAAATATATAATTGCCATGTATGTAAAGGCCACCGTAGCGCAGAGGCTATCATGTCAGCCTATGACGCTGAATACCTGGCGTGATCATCAGAAAAAATTTTCAACGGTAGTTTTCCCCTCCTAATGTTGGCAACATTTGTGAGGTACTATGCCATGTAAAATTTCTCCCCACAGAGGTCTCGCACTGCGTCACGCCGTCCGGACTCGGCTATAAAAAAGAGGCCCCTTATCATAGAGCTTAAAAAACTGGAATCAGACTGTGAGAAGTTAGTTTGCCGCTGTTCCTTAGTGGAATGTTCATGGGCAAAATTTGCAATTTACTCTAGTTTCTCGTAAACACCAAACAATAAATTCACAAAAAAATTTTACTGGAAGTTTTTCGCTTCCTTTATTTACAATATGTGGACAGTTTTGTAATTGAGAGCTTGCAAATTTAGGCTGAAGGGGGTTTCCAGATATATTTTGAAATCATCTGTTTTGTTCAAATAAATAGCAAAAGAGATTAAAACCTGTTCGTAATCTCCGGCAAAATTTTACTGGAAAAGTACACGTTCAGAAAGGGTTTTAAGAAGGTTAGAATCTTGGAGGCCACCGTGGCTCTCAGCAAAAACTCTCGCGAATTTTTTTAGTTCTCTAGCGCTATACACTCAGAAAATAATTTATTTTAAGGCTATTTACATATTTTTTATAAAGCTACAATTATTTTTTCTATGTTCAGAACGAAAAACAATTTATTTTCAGTGTAGGAGTTGAGGCGGCTGCATCTGCCGGAACGTAATTGAGCAAGAACTACTCTGGTTTGCCGGGTGAGATCAATTTCTTCAGGTGCAATGGGAGGCGGTCGTTCTCCAAGGACTACATTCACTCGGTAGCCATTTACCGCATCTGCTACCGTGTCTTCATGAGTGAATATTCCACTGCGTGTTCGTTGAGGTAGACGTTTAACCTATCGCAGATGTCAACAATGGGTGGGGGGCCTGATGCCATGATCGTACAATCGTTCGCATATGATACGATCTCTATGCCGTCTGGAGGGGGTAGAATGGAGGATAGTTAGAGGTTGAACAGTGCCGTATATATCACCCTACCTTGGGAAACTCCATGTTTCACTCTATGGTGTTTCGACTTCTTATCCCTAAATTCCACAAGTGACTGACGACCACATAAATAATTCGCGACCCAGCGTTTCAAGCCTGGCTGGAGGGACGTGTTGGCGATGTCCTCAAATAATTTGGCATGGCTGACTGTGTCGAATGCCTTCGATAGGTCCAGTGCCACGAGGACCGTCCTATCACATGGCCTGGGCTGATTGAAGCCACGGCAAATGTGTGCGGTGATGGCATGCAAAGCTGTTGTTGTGCTATGCAGTCTTCGAAATCCATGTTAATGCTCGGCGAATGGAAATTCACCTACGAGGCTCGGGAGGAGTAATGCCTCAAGCGTCTTTGCCACTGGTGAGAGAAGGGATATCGGTCTGTACGACTCCCCCAAACTCGGGTCTTTTCCAAATCAGTAGCGGGATCACTCTGACCATTTTCCAGACATCGGGAACTATAAGAGTGTTCAATGACAGGTTGAGGACAGTGGTAAGGTACTCAACTCCAGGTGAATCCAGATTCTTTAACATCAATGTAGAGATTCCATCGGGACCCAACGCCTCGGATGACTTTCGTAACTTCGCCCACGTTAAATTGTGATGGCTGTTCATCGGCTCGGAGACCACGAATACGGCGAATGGCTCTCCTCCTTGCCCTGTCTCTCTCGGGATGCACAATAAATTGGCGGTTGAACAACCTGGCGCATCTCTTCGGATCAGTCACGGTTACGTCGCCAAAAATGACTGAGGTTCTGTCATTCCGAGTACCCGAGTTCGAGAGTGACTTAACAGCAGACCTCAGCTTACCTAAAACGGTGCCTAAGTTACATTGCTCCAAGTGTTCCAGCCACAAATTCTGCCTATGTTCGTTGACTACTCTGTTTATTTCCATATTCAGCTCGCTGATTCTGGGGATAGTGGGGTCCATAGAACGAATCCCATCACTCTCGTCTGCGAGTACCACCGCTTGCGCTGGGAAATTTGGCCGCACTTGCGGTATTCGACCGGCTGGTATAAAGCGAGCGGCTGCTGCGTTAATGATGTCTCGAAGTTTATGAAGTCGGGTGGGCGGTCGATGCTGAGAATTATAGGGGAGGTGGTCGGACCCCAAAGAGATGACGGCTTGCCAGGATACCTCACTCAGGAGATCAGGAAATGCAATGGAGATGTCTGGCGAGCTGATGCACCTCCTCGTAATCCTAGTGGGGGCATCCTCATTCATCGTGCAAAACATGGAGCTTTCAATCTGCTCTGGCAAAGATATGCCACGCTGGCATTACCTAGGGGAGAATGCCATGAAGTGTGATGCGCATTAAAGTCCCTTAGAACCAGACGATTATGGTCAGATAGTAACCCACTTATGTCGGGGTTGTAAGCCTAGCCATTAATTGGGACACAGCTACCAAACGGCGGTATGTAAACGTTGTAGAGCTCTATCTCGGCAGTACCGGACTTGGCTACTATCCCCATGCACTCCATGTAGAGGTCACTATCGCCAGGCGCAGGCGAGATGGATCTATATTGCATGGAATGGTGTATCACGACGGCCAATCCCCAACCTACATTTCTTGAGCGATGCTTACGTAGCACATTGTATCCGTGACAACTGTGTAAGCTGCAGGTGTTGGTCAGCTTTGTCTCGTGGATCGCTGCGACCAATATGCTCTTTCGACTCACAATCTCATCGATCTTGCCACGGAGTCCGTTGCAGTTTAGCTGCAAAAACGATCCACTTCCCGGTACGGGCCTGGCAATATTGGGGCTGGGATGCTGCCGTTGCGTATATTGCCGTACAGGAGAGGTCGGGGGGTCACATAGTCCAACGACGGGGATGCAGAAGGCAACCACGACGACGCTTGTGACCCACTACTGGCTATGTTCGCACAGCACCTTGCGATATAACCAGTATGACTGTACTCCCGTACTGAAGTGAGGCCAGAGCAAGATCGTAAATGTACCCAATCCATGCACCGGTTACACATCATCGACACCGACCGATGATGGAGGCGCTTCTCGCAAACCGAACAGAACCAGGGTCCGAGGTTTTTTCAATCCAGGCACGGATCAGAAGCGGAGAAGGCACTCCGGGATGTGCCTCTCCCACGACCAAAAAAGACGAACACGCACACTGAGGCGGCAGCCTTTGCCGATGAGGGTTCCATAGGGTCAATCCGGTGCGTACAACCTGCTGCCATGGGATTGATTACATATTTGTTGTATATTTTTGCTCTCCTGTCATATAAAACATAATTTTTCGAGATGTTATAGAATACATTTTTTTGTCGGTCCCTAACTGTTACGTTCTAGAGCAGTTCGACTGCACATACGTTAGTACTTCTTAGGGTCGTAAATTTCAAATTATTATTCCCTTATCGTATGATGGTGATTATAAAAAAAGCATACACAGAGATTTGCATATGTGTAGTACACGAACAACACCACTCATTTGCGTTTCTTTTAACACTCAATACTAGGTTCCACTTTATTGCCTTGTCAATAAATTGATTTCTATGCCTTCTAGTCTTGTGCAGGCCTCTAATCGACATCCTAAATAGAACTTTACGATTGCCAGCAAGAAAACTTTCCATTTAAAGTTCAGAACCTTTCAAGATGTTTTTTTGCTTAATATTCCAAATTACATTTAAGGAACTTTTGTTGTGTTGGTCCCACCACTTACATTTGCCTCATGTTTCATACTTTAAAATCCACTAATGGGATCATACATTGTAATACTCAATATTTTCATTGCGAATATTAAGGTAATGCTTTTACAAAGAAGTGTGTCAAACTATTTCCAATTCTCATTTGTTCTCATTTCAATAAATTGTGTATCAGACATGTTTTGGAATTAAAAAGGGCCATACAATTCCCAAAACTGTAAATTTAAACATTCTTTTGGAGTGAAATCTCTGCTTCGATTTAATTTCAGCAAATACCGAATAGACGAGGAACAGAAGGAGATTCTTCTTAGATGCTCTTTTTTAACATGCTTAATAAAATTCATTCCAATATGAAAAGAAAGTCAGTTCAATGCCCAAAAATCATAACATTTAATGGACTCTCCAACAATTTTGAAGTAGGCCGGTAAGGAGTCATCACATGTAGCTCAATGTCGATTGAGTTGGGCAAAAAAAATAGCAAATTTTGACGCTGGGACTGTCTTGCTCACACAAATATGTGTAGTCTCCCAAAATGCAATGTGTGTTTTTTAACACAGAAAAAAATGTTGTCCTAACTTTAAAGTTTCGAATCAAAGATGCTGCACATGCCCAATTTTCCAATTTTTTATGGACACAAGTGCTTTGGTGCAAGATGTTTCAGGTTAGGTAAGGTTGAAAAGAGGATGCAAATATACTCTGCCCCATGCCACTATGAATATACACCAAAGAAAGTAATCGGCTTGATGTGCACTCTAAATACAAAAAAGCAACCTCAAAAAAGAAGATCTAAGTTTGGAATCCGGGCTATTTACAAAATCCTTAATTGTTTCCATGCCACTCCCCTAAATTGGCTCATGGCTGGCATAATGTCCCCACCTAAGTGCCGGTATCTGTTAGACGCGAAAGTCTGGCAACGACGAAGGAAATGCTCCAACGTCTTATTATCTTCCCCGCATGCCCTACACATGCTATCACTTGCCACACCGATTTTACAAAAGTGAGCTCATAGTCCTATGTGCCCTTCATTGCCTCGTCTTCTCACGATCTGGTTCCCCCATTTTTTCGTCGTCCTACCGACCGTTTCTTTGTTACACCCCCGAAGTCAGCCCCATTTCGAATCTACGGCCCGTCTATATAGTGCCCAACATCTATGAGCCTTTTCAGTACGCTCCTGAATTTGATACTTCCAATTCAATTTCCTGTCAAAGATCATACCAAAGTATTTGACATGGTCAGATATCGAAATCGTCTTTTTGAGGAAACGTTGTGCGTTAAATTGGGTCACCTTCGTCTTCCTCGTGAACAGGCATATTTCAATCTTCTCTGGGTTAATATTGAGACCTCTGGGTTTAGCCCAGTCATATGCCATATGCAAGACCCTTTCGGCCATTCTTCATAGCTCGTTTGGATTCTTACCCCTTAGAAGTATTATAACTTCGTCTGAGTAGCTGAAATCTCTCCTCAGTCAGCATCCGTCATTTATGGTGGTTACCCATAGGAGTGGCGATAAAATGCCCACCTGTGGCGTGCCCTGTGCCACTTTCTCCCTTATATTTATGCCATTGGACACACAATTTATCCAACTGTTCCATTGTTAAAAGCCCCTCTTGATGTCAATGCATACCGTCATGGTATACATTTTGGCTTCGATAATTCTTCTATTTTATGCACAACCTCGTGCAGGGCAGTCTCCACCGGCCTTCCCTTGACATAGGCATGCTGTTTTTATTTGAGCAGTTCGCTGGAGGTTCTACTCTTTATCATTGTGTCCATAATGTGTTCCATGGTTTTGAGTAGAATGGACGTTAGGCTTAGAGGTCTGTAGGCCTATGGTGTCGCATAACTTGCCTCCTGGCAGGTTTTCGGAGTATATGCAAGTCCTAGGTACGCTGTGAAAATAGTTGCCCGATGAGGACCCAGATAGTATGCTTCTTTCTGTAGTAATGCCGGAAATTTCGTAATTATAAACCTTCGATCAACATCATTATTCCAAAATTCCGATGTCTCCGTGAGTCCCATTATTCATTACGGAAATTGAAAGTCATGTGCAAGTCAAAATTAAAAAGAGTCAGCGTTGGAAATTCGAATCGGAGGGTTGCGTCCGTTAATATATACACCAAAAAAATTAACCCACAAAAAAGGAAAATTTAACTAAATGGTAGCAAAATTAACCATGATTTGGCTCTTAAGATTTTTTTGTACTGTTTGGTATAACCTATTTCTAATTTTTAGTATTTTCGAGTGAACTAAAGTCTACTTGAAATTTTCAAGGAATACGTGAATTTAGTTTGACCATGTTTTACTACCAACTTCATACAATTTTGTCGTATAATAATCCTAATTTACTTCACATAAATTTGCAAAAAGTAATGTTTGAACTTTGAACTTTGATATATTTAGCCCAATCCGTAAATAAAGTACGATTTTGTACGTTTTAGTACCTAAATGTACAAATTTCGAACAAATATCAAAAAAATCTTCATAGTGCCTCGATATAACTGTATTCCAAATTTCAGAGCTATAGCTCAATCCGTAGAGAAAGTGCCATATTGTATGTTTTAGTACCAAAATTTGGGAATATCAACAAAATCTTCTAGTCGTCCGGTACATACTGCCAAGATGTGCCTGTATCCCAAATTTTAGATCTGTAGCTCAATCTATAAGAAAAGTACTAAATAGTACCAATTACAGCACTTAAGCACATTTATTTCACTCCTGGTACGATTTTAACATTTCATATTTGGTACAACTTATTGCATATTTGTCAAGACATCGATCATTTTTAGCAAATATTTTAATTTTACCCTTCTCCGTTATCAAAAAAAGTTAATATGTATGCTATTTCGTACTTTTTGGTACCAATGTGTATGATTTGTTAAAAAATCAATTAGTCAACCAACATACATTTCTTAAATTTCATCTTAAAGTTCAATCCTTAAAGTTCAATCCGTAAAGAAAATATGAAATGGTACCAAATACGGTACTAAACGTACGTTTCTCCCGTTTCCATTACAATTGTTCATATTGTTTCTATCTACTTCATATATTCCGCAACAACTATCATTTAAGGCAAATTTCGAAGTTCTAGCTCTACCCGTTCGCCCTATGCAAAGTTCATCTATTTCGAGGGTATACTAGGTTGCCCAAAAAGTAATTGCGGATTTTTCATATAGTCGGCGTTGACAAATTTTTTCACAGCTTGTGACCCTGTAATTGCATTCTTTCTTCTGTCAGTTATCAGCTGTTACTATTAGCTTGCTTTAGAAAAAAAGTGTAAAAAAGTATATTTGATTAAAGCTCATTCTAAGTTTTATTAAAATTAATTTACTTTCTTTTAAAAAATCCGCAATTACTTTTTGGGCAAACCAATAATTTCGTCATTCTGTTTGTAACTACTCGAAATATTCGTCTGAGACCCCATAAAGTATATATATTCTTGATCGTCGTGACCTTTTATATCGATCTAGCCATGTCCGTCCGTCCATCTGTCTGTCGAAAGCACGCCAACTTTCGAAGGAGTAACGCCAACCGCTTAAAATTTTGCACAAATACTTTTTATAAGCGTAGGTCGGTTGGGATTGTAAATGGGCCATATAGCTGCCATATAAACCGATCTTGGGTCTTGAATTCTCGAGTCTCTAAAGGGCGCAATTCTGGTTCGATTTAACTGAAATTTTGCACGTGGTATTGTGGTCTCACTTTCAACAACTGCGCTAAGTATGGTTTAAATCGGTCCATAACCTGATATAGCAGTCATATAAACCGATCTTGGGTCTTGACTTTTTGAGCCTCTAGAGGGGGCAATTCTTATTTGAATGAAATTTTGCACGAAGTATTTTGTTATGACATCCAACAACTGTGCCAAGTTTGCTTTAAATCGGTTTATAACCTGAAGTAGCTGTCATGTAAACCGATCTCTGGACTTGAGTTCTTGAGCTTCTAGAGGGCGCAATTCTTATCCGATTTGCCTGAAATATTGTACGACAGATTCCCTCATGACCATCAATATACGTGTTTATTATGGTCTGAATAGGTCTGTAGCCCGATACTGCTCCCATATAAATCGATCTCTCTATTTTACTTCTTGAGCCTCCAAAGGGTGCAATTCTTATTCGAATTGGCTGACATTTTACACAGGTCTCCAACATATAATTTAATTGTGGTCCAAACCGGACCATATCTTAATATCGCTCTAAAAGCAGATCAAATCTTTTCTTATATCCTGTTTTGCCTAAGAAGAGATGCCGGAAAAAAACTCGACAAATGCGATCCATGGTGGAGGGTATATAAGATTCGGCCCGGCCGAACTTAGTACGCTTTTACTTGTTCGTACTTATTATACCCTACACCATAGGATGTATACTAATTCGTCATTCTGTTTGTAACTACTCGAAATATTCGTCTGAGACCCCATAAAGTATATATATTCTTGATCGTCGCGACATTTTATGTCGATCTAGCCATGTCCGTCCGTCTGTCCGTCCGTCTGTCTGTCGAAAGCTCGCTAACTTCCGAAGGAGTAAAGCTAGTCGCTTGAAATTTTGCACAAATACTACTTATTAGTGTAGGTCGGTTGGTATTGTAAATGGGCCATATCGGTCCCTGTTTTGATATAGCTGCCATATAAACCGATCTTGGATCTCGACTTCTTGAACCTCTAGAGTGCGCAATTCTTATCCGATTGGGATCACATTTTGCACGACGTGTTTTGTTATGATATCCAATAACTGTGCCAAGTATGGTTCAAATCGGTTTATAATCTGATATAGCTGCTATATGAACCGATCTTGGGTCTTGACTTCTTGAGCCTCCAGAGTGCGCAATTCTTATCCGATTGGAATGAAATTTTGCACGACGTGTTTTATTATGATATCCAATAACTGTGCCAAGTATGGTTCAAATCGGTTCATTACCTGATATAGCTGCCATATAAACCGATCTTGGGTCTTGATTTCTTGAGCCCCTAGAGGGCGCAATTCTTATCCGATTTTAATGAATTTTGGCACGACGTGTTTTGTTATGATATCCAACAACTGTGCCAAGTATGGTTCAAATCGGTTAATAACCTGATATAGCTGTCATATAAACCGATCTGGGGACTTGACTTCTTGAGCCTCTAGAGGTCGCAATTATTATCCGATTTGCCTGAAATTTGGTACGACGGATTCCCTCATGACCATCAACATACGTGTTTATTATGGTCTGAGTCGGTCTATAGCCCGATACAACTCCCATATAAATCGATCTCTCTATTTTACTTCTTGAGCCTCCAAAGGGCGCAATTCTTATTCGAATTGGCTGACATTTTACACAGGTCTCCAACATATAATTTAATAATGGTCCAAACCGGACCATATCTTGATATCGCTCTTATAGCAGAGCAAGTCTTTTCTTATATCCTTTATACGCCTTAGAAGAGATGCCGGGAAAAAAACCCGACAAATGCGATGCATGGTGGAGGGTATATATGATTCGGCCCGCCCGAACTTAGCACGCTTTTACTTGTTTTGTTTCTAAATTTCCAAAAACTCTTTCAACATAAAAATTTAGGTTTCCAAAATTCAAATTTCTAGATCAATTAACAAAAAAGGTACCAGATCGGTCCAGATTTGGATATATCTGCGATATAGACCGGTCCAGCGATTTAGGGTCTTAGACCACAAACGCCACATTTATTATCCGATTTTGCTGAAACTTGGGACAGTGCGTTGTGTTAGGCATTTCACCATTTTTCTTCAATTTGGCTCAGATCGGTCCAGATTTGGATATAGCTGCCATATAGACCGATGTGAAGATTCAAGATCTTGGCCCCATAAAAGGCGCATTTATAATCCGATTTCACTAAAATTTGACAAAGTGACTTATGTTAGGCTTTTCGACATCCAAGTCGTATATGGTTCAGATCGGTTTATTTTTAGATATGGCTACTTAAAAGATCAATATTTTGTTATACGCAATAGAACAATGACTTGCACTTATAAGGATTTGGTCCAAATCGGAAAAAATTTCGATATAGCTGCTATTGGGCATAAGGGTGTTGGTGGGTATCCAAAATTCGGCCCGGCCGAACTTAACGCCTTTTTACTTGATCTCTCAACAATTTTTTCCCATTGCACGAGTGAATGATCTTTTTTTTATTAAATACTAAAGTAACACTTAGTCCATTAAAATATTTAAAAACAAGTAAAGCGTGCTAAGTTCGGCCGGGCCGAATCTTATATACCCTCCACCATGGATCGCATTTGTCGAGTTCTTTTCACGGCATCTCTTCTTAGGCAAAAAAGGATATAAGAAAAGATTTGCTCTGCTATCAGAGCGATATCAATATATGGTCCGGTTTGGACCACAATTAAATTATATGTTGGAGACCTGCGTAAAATGTCAGTCAATTCGAATGAGAATGGGCCCTTTGGGGGCTCAAGAAGTAAAATAGAGAGATCGATTTATATGGGAGCTGTATCGGGCTATAGACCGATTCAGACCATAATAAACACGTATGTTGACGGTCATGAGAGAATCCGTCGTACAATATTTCATTCAAATCGTATAATAATTGCGACCTCTACAGGCTCAAGAAGTCAAGATCCCAGATCGGTTTATATGACAGCTATATCAGGTTATGAACCGATTTTAACCATACTTGGCACAGTTGTTGGATATCATAACAAAACACGTCGGGCCAAAATTCATTCAAATCGGATAAGAATTACGCACTCTAGAGGCTCAAGAAGTTTAGACCCAAGATCGGTTTATATGGCAGCTATATCAGGTTATGAACCGATTTGAACCATTCTTGGCACAGATGTTGGATATCATGACAAAACACGGCGTGCGAAATTTCATTCAAATCGGATAAGAATTGCGCACTCTAGAGGCTCAAGAAATCAAGACCCAAGATCGGTTTATATGGCAGCTATATCAGGTTATGAACCGATTTAAACCATTCTTGGCACAGATGTTGGATATTATGACAAAACACGTCGTGCGAAATTTCATTCAAATCGTATAAGAATTACGCACTCTAGAGGCTCAAGAAGTCAAGACCCAAGATCGGTTTATATGACAGCTATATCAGGTTATCAACCGATTTGAACCATTCTTGGCACAGATGTTGGATATCGTAACAAAACACGTCGGGCCAAAATTCATTCAAATCGGATAAGAATTGCGCCCTCCAGAGGCTCAAGAAGTCAAGACCCAAGATCGGTTTATATGGCAGCTATATCAAAACATGGACCGATATGGCCCATTTACAATACCAACCGACCTACACTAATAAGAAGTATTTGTGCAAAATTTCAAGCGGCTAGCTTTACTCCTTCGGAAGTTAGCGTGCCTTCGACAGACAGACGGACGGACGGACGGACAGACGGACGGACGGACAGACGGACGGACATGGCTAGATCGACATAAAATGTCACGACGATCAAGAATATATATACTTTATGGGATCTCAGACGAATATTTCGAGTAGTTACAAACAGAATGACGAAATTAGTATACCCCCCATCTTATGGTGGAGGGTATAAAAACGGTCACGCACAAACCACTTTAAAATTAAACTTTTGTGAAATTTTTTAAAACATTTACGAATCACCTTAAGGTTTTATCTTATCTTAAATAAAAACTCATCAAATATGATACAGGGAGATAAAGTTGTATAAAAGTTCTCACCCTAGTGTTTACCCTCCAAATCACACAAAGCCGGCACAAGCTTGTTCAAAAATTAAAACGAAACTGATTTTATTAAATTCCGACTGTAAAGGGGTGTATATTTTACTGGCAGCAAAGAATGATATCTTTAAAGTGCACTTTCATATTTTAAGATATTATTTACTCTCAGAGAAAAGTTGATACCAAACGTGTTAATTTTAGTACGATACAGAAGTAAAGCAACACCATATGGTAACAAAACAATACCGCATGGTATGGATGAAATATACTAGCGAAGATAAATGTATTTACAGGTAGTGTACCGCAAACAACTGAGTAACAATGTTTTCTCGTGGAGTACACAATCTGTATTCGAGTTTTCTCAACGTTCAGTTGTGTGTGTACATTATAGTTAAGGTCCATAACACACACAAATGACAAAAAATGGCGCGAACTAGTGACATACTCAAAGTCAAAGTTGCACCAAACACATTTTTTTTGTTATTGGCCAACTGTTCCTACCCGTAAATGAATTTATCATGGTACTAGCATTGTTACCGAACTGGAGTTGGTTATAATACCAATATGTTACTAGTTTTAGTACCAATCCGTGATTGGTTTTAGTTTCAAACTGTTATCGAATATTCTACCCCCTAATGAACCGAAATAAAAATAAACTATTGAAAATAATTTGAATCCTATTTTATATCGATTACTTATGTTATTAATTGCAAAAAAAAAAATTAATACCTCGATTATTAGCATCAGTAATTGATTCCATATCCATTGATTTCCAGAAGTGGTTTTCATACACCAATACACCAACCCATCATCGTTAACCACACAATGGAGTTTGTACTATTCCCATTTCACCGTTATCGAGTATTTGAACACAAAGTACCGTCCTTTTTCTATCAGTGTACCTCTTTTTATTTTACATTAACTAAAAACTTATGCATAAAATATTTTTTAACTTGCTTCTACAACGCGATGAACTTCAAATTAGCAAGTCCGCAAAATCAATGGCAATAAAAATTGTCTACAAAATAATTTTTGGTATGGCACAGATTACAATTTAGGATGTAATTTTTCCGGGAGTATTTTTGAACCTAAGTTTAATTTTTTAAACTGGTAGTAAGGAAAATGTTTTGTCAAATTTCCTTATCCACTTTAAGTATATGGACTTATTGCAATTTCTTTGGTAATATGATGTGTTCCCGTAGTTTAGCAAATTTTCACTACAGGAGAGAATATTTTCATATTGCGTAATAAAATTTATTTACCACCATAGGGTACATATTGTCGTACATTGTAAATATCCTTTTTTATACCCTCCACCATAAGATGGGGGGTATACTAATTTCGTCATTCTGTTTGTAACTACTCGAAATATTCGTCTGAGACCCCATAAAGTATATATATTCTTGATCGTCGCGACATTTTATGTCGATCTAGCCATGTCCGTCCGTCTGTCCGTCCGTCCGTCCGTCCGTCCGTCCGTCCGTCCGTCTGTCTGTCGAAAGCACGCTAACTTCCGAAGGAGTAAAGCTAGCCGCTTGAAATTTTGCACAAATACTTCTTATTAGTGTAGGTCGGTTGGTATTGTAAATGGGCCATATCGGTCCATGTTTTGATATAGCTGCCATATAAACCGATCTTGGGTCTTGACTTCTTGAGCCTCTAGAGTGCGCAATTCTTATCCGATTGAAATGGAATTTCGCACGACGTGTTCTGTTATGATACCCAACAATTTTGCCAAGTATGGTTCAAATCGGTCCATAACCTGATATAGCTGCCATATAAACCGATCTTGGGTCTTGACTTCTTGAGCCTCTAGCGTGCGCAATTCTTATCCGATCAGAATGAAATTTTGCACGACGTGTTTTGTTATGATATCCAACAACTGTGCCAAGTATGGTTCAAATCGGTTTATATCCTGATATAGCTCCCATATAAACCGATCTTGGGTCTTGACTTCTTGAGCCTCTAGAGTGCGCAATTCTTATCCGATTGAAATGAAATTTTGCACGACGTGTTTTGTTATTATATCCAACAACTGTGCCAAGTATGGTTTAAATCGGTCCATAACCTGATATAGCTGCCATATAAACCGATCTTGGGTCTTGACTTCTTGAGCCTCTAGAGTGCGCAATTCTTATCCGATTGGAATGGAATTTCGCACGACGTGTTTTGTCATGATATCCAACAACTGTGCCAAGTATGGTTAAAATCGGTCCATAACCTGATATAGCTGTCATATAAACAGATCTGGGGATTTGACGTCATGAGCTTCTAGAGGGCGCAATTCCTATCCGATTTGGCTGAAATTTTGCATGACGTATTTTATTTTTACTTTCAAGAACTGTGTCAAATAAGGTTCAAATCGGTTCATAACCTGATATAGCTGCCATATAAACCGATCTGGGATCTTGACTTCTTGACCCCTAGAGGTCGCAATTATTATCCGATATGCCTGAAATTTTGTACGACTGATCCTCTCATGACTATCAACAAACGTGTTTATTATGTTCTGAATCGGTCTATAGCCCGATACAGATCCCATATAAATCGTTCTCTCTATTTTACTTCGTGAGCCCCAATGGGCGCAATTCTTATTCGAATTGGCTGACATTTTTCACAGGTCTCCAACATATAATTTAATTGTGGTCCGAACCGAACCATATCTTGATATCGTTTTAATAGCAGAGCAACTCTTTTCTTATATCCTTTTTAACCTAAGAAGAGATGCCGGGAAAACAACTCGACAAATGCGATCCATGGTGGAGGGTATATAAGATTCGGCCCGGCCGAACTTAGCACGCTTTTACTTGTTCAGTGTAACTACTTAAATTTAAAGATAGAATCTTTATTTAAAAGATTAGCTTCCTCGTCTCGCACACACTACTTAAACCCTTAGATCATCGACAAAATCTTCAAGCTTGCGGTCAACTTTTTCTTCAGTGCAGAAATATAAGAACATTTATACATCCAATAATGATAATTCTCGTTTTACTGGTAATTTCGATGATATGACACAAAATCTTTGTCATTAATATGTAAATAAGCTAGCCTTTCCTATTACTCGTTCGCTGCATATACTTGAGTATATACATTTCCATATTTGGATTTACTAAATGCCATATAATAGCATTAAACTCAATTTCAAAAATCTATGAATGTTTGCCAAAAATGCTTTGAATAAAGTTTCAGTTAATAACTGTGCCAAATGCCCATGTACAAGCAATTTGTTTGGCCTAGGAATAAAGTCTATTGAAACTGGAAGAAATCGGTTCAGATTTAGATATAGCTCCCATATATATGTATCATCCGATGTTCACCTTTAGAGTCGTTTTTCACAATGCCTTCCTTTATAACTTTTACTATGTGTGCAGATTTGGGTTGAAATTTTTTCAGATTTATTGGCTAAAATTGCAATTATATCGTCATTTGTCAACAAACTCCCACAAAATTTGACAGGAAAGTTACGCTAATAACTCTTCTTAAGACTGGTGAATTTCACTTATTAATCCTTTATATGCGCATTTCGTGACAAATTCGACACGCGCCTCTAGAAGTTGAATCAAGGATCGGTTTATATGAGGCTAAACTTATTATCATTGAGCTAAGACATAAAACGGACTGCACTATTTATATGAGAGTATTATCCTTTGTTCCTTTACGAAATATTTGTGGGAAAATTTGTATTTGTATAAAAAATATCGAGTTTTAATACCCTCCACCATATGATGGGGATATTCCAAATTCGTCATTCTGTTTGTAACAACTCAAAATATGCGTCTAAGACCCCATAAAGTATATATATTCTTGATCGTAATGACATCTTGCTATGTCCGTCCGTCTGTCTGCCGAAAGCACGCTAACTTTCGAAGGAGTAAAGCTAGCCGCTTGAAATTTTGCACATATACTTTTTATTAGTGTAGATCGGTTGCGATTGTAAATGGGCCAAATCGGTCCATGTTTTGATATAGCTGCCATATAAACCGATCTTTAGTCTTGACTCCTTGAGCCTCTAGAGGGCGCCATTCTCGTCCGATTTGACTGAAATTTTGCACGTGGTGTTTTAGTATCACTTCAAACAACTGTAATAAGTATGATTTTAGTCGGTTCATAACCTGGTATAGCTGCCATATAAACTGATCTTGGATCTAGACTTCCTGAGCCGCTTGATGGCGTAATTGTCATTCGATTTGGCTCTAATTTTGCACGTGGAGTTTCGGTATCACTTCCAAAAACTGTACTATGTATGTTTCAAATCGGTTCGTAACCTGGTAAAGCCGCCATACAAACAGAAGTATGATCTTGACTTCTTGAGCCGCTAGAGGGCGCAATTTCCAACAACTGTGCGTAGTATGGCGCAAATCGCCACATAAAATGATATAGGTGCCGAATAAAACGATCTGTATCTTGACTTCTTGAGCCTCTAGAGGGCGCAATTCTCATCCGATTTGGCAGAAATTTTGTGCAACGACTTCTCCAATGACATTCAACATACGTGTTCTATTTGGTCTGAATCGATCTATAGCTTGATACAGCTCCTATATAAACCGATCTTCCGATTTTGCTTCTTGATCCCCATACAAGGCGCAATTCTTATCCGAATAGACTGAAATATTACACAGTGGCTTCTACAATGTTCAGCGTACAATTCATTTATGGTTCGAATCGGACTATAACTTGATATAGCTCCAATAGCATAGCAGTTCATATTCATAACTAGCCTAACCGGGCCCGCTTCGCTGCGCCTTCTCTCTAATATCTTTTTTGGCTTGGGCCACTTCGCCCCTGAATGTCTATTTCGAATTCGTGTCACTGTAGCCTATAACGCTGAACGCCTGCGTTCAAATCCTGGCGATAACATCGCACAAAATTTAAAGCGATGATGATCCCCTCTTAATGCTGATCACATTTGCCATGCATGGTCATGTAAAAAGTTCTCCCCAAAGAGATGTCGCACTGCGGCACGCCATTCGAACGCGGCTATGAAAAAAGTCCCTTATGATTGAGTTTCGGACTCGTATATACAAAAAGTCCCTTATGATTGAGCTTAAACTTGAATCGGAAAGCTTTCATTGATGTGTGAAAAGTGTGTGTGCCCGTTCTCGGTTCCTATGTAAATTTTTACTCCACTCCCATATACCTCTCTTTTGAGTCATATATTATCGTATTGGTAAATGTTTCCGGTTTAGAGAGACACTTGGCCCTTAATGTAAATGTACGCTTCGTACTCTACTTTCAAATACATTTTATATGAGACCCATAATGGCATGATCGGTAAATAAATTCTGTTTGAGGGTGGGTTGGACCCCAGGGACTTTGTCCCGAAAATTAGTATCAGTTTCCCGAAAATCAATCAATTTAAACATCAAATAGCTTTAATATAATAGGGAGGTATTTTTGGGTGGGGCAGTTCCCCAAACAAATGGCTCTTCAATTGGATATCAAATAAGTTATTTTCTCTCAAGTATGTTTCCTTCCAGACCACTCTACACAATCGGTAAAAATTTCAAGGTAATCGGTTCAATCGTTTTTGAGTCTATATGGAACAAACAAACAAACACAAATTGAATTTTATATAAAAGATCCTTTGTTTGCCTAAAAATGTCGGGAGTACACATGGAGTACGTGTAAACTGCTGTTGAAGCCAATGACTCCGAATATCGGTTGTAAATGTTAATAATTTCGACTTGTATATCTTTCCACCATGAAATGGTAAACCTTACTGAAGAGAAATGTCAAAAGAATTGCAAAAAATAAAGCGCTGTTTGTTATCCCAATCGGTAAACTTTTGTAGCGTCCGTGATAAAAAAAAGTTTACCCAAAATTTAAGATTTTTCCTTATCCGTAGAATTTCAGCAATGAAAACGAGCCAAAGAACCAAAACTTTAAAATAAATATGCTATCTTTAAATTTAATTTCCTATTTACTAAAGGACGTAACCATCAGTTTCAAATTTTGTTTGCTGATTCACTCTTATTTTACATGACTGTCCAATTATTATATTTTAATTATTTTTTTAAACTTTGCATCCTAACCTAAAATAGTTAAAAACAAGTAGGTTAGGTTAGGTTGAAAACAGGGTGCAGATATTAATCCGCCCCATGCCACTATAGACATACACCTAAGCCAGTAATTGGCTTGTTGTGCGCTCTAAAAACTGTAAAGTAACCTCTAAAAAGAAAATTTAAGTTAGGAATTCCATGCTACTTAATTGTTTTCAATGCCACTACCCAAAGTTGGTTTATGTCTGTTTATGTCCACCTAAGTGCCGGTATCTGTTGAACGCGAAAGCCAATGACAAAGGAAATTCTCCAAGGTCTCATCATATTCCCCTCATGCTATTACTTGCCGCACCGATTTTACATAAGTGAGCTCGTAGTCCTATGTGTCCCGTTATGATACCAATAGCTATACTGACCTCCTTCTTGCTTCCTTTCAGTAATAGCCTCGTCTTCTCACGATCTGGATCCCCCAATAGGATTTTCGCTGTCCAACCGACCGTTTCGCTGTTACACAATGTTGCATGCGCATTCGTCGCCTACTCCCTTAACTCGGACTGCGTCGACCCGAAAGGCTTCGGGTTAACCAAGTTTATTGACGGCAGTCCTCTGGCCTTCACCGCCAAATCGTCTGCCCTTTTATTTTCCCTTACTCCCTTATGGCCCGGCACCCAAACGATGCGGATTTTGCCATCCTCAGAGAAGGCGTTAATCTCCTTCTTACACTGCAAGACTGTTCGTGATCTTACCGTCCTGGTTGTTATTGCCCTAATGGCAATTTTACTGTCGATAAAGATGTTCACACTCGACGTCGTCGCATTAGCACCACGCCACTTCACGCATTCCGTGATCGCCCGGATCTCCGCCTGCAGGACCATATTATGGTCAGACAGTCTAAAACAGATGTCAGTCCCTGGGTTTTCAATGTAAACCCCCAGGCCCACGCTGTCCTCTAGCTTTAATCCATGCGTGTAACATGATCTTCCAGATGGCAATACTAGGATTCCGTCAATCCAAGACAGTGTGGATCGGAAACCTCTCCCCTTCCTTTCAGGTTTCCTATCGTCACCTCAATTATACCGCGATGGCATGTGCTGCTCCCATCCTCAATCCATTCTCCTATCGCCTTAAGTCTCATAGCCGTAATGGCTGCCTCACACTTAATTTGTATGTCAATGGGTCGGATATCTAGAATAGTCTCCAGTGCTCTAGTGGGCGTGGTCCTCATTGCTCCGCCTATGCCAAGACAACTTGTTCTCTGAACCTTTTGTATGGTCCTTATGTTGCACTTTTTCTCCATAGCAGTCCACCAAACTACGTAAGTAAGTATTAGTCTAATCGTGCTCCTGTAAAGGCAGTGGACTATCCTAGGATTCAGGCCCATTTCGAGCCTGCGGCCCGTCTACATAGTGCCCAACATCTGTGAGCCTTCTCAGTACGCTCCTTAATGTGACACTTCCAATTCAGTTTCCTGTCCAAGATCACACCTAAGAATTTGACCTTGTCAGATATCGAAATCGTCTTATTTAGGAAGCGTGGTGCGTTAAATTGGCTCATCTTCGTCTTCCTCGTGCCACTGTGCCACTTTCTCCCTTATACTTATGCCATTGGACACACAATTTATCCACCTGTTCCTTGGCATATCGTTTATCCAGCCTCTAAGGACCGGGTCCACCCGGTACTGGTCTTAGGATTGGTATAAGCGTGCTAAGTTCGGGCGAGCCGAATTTTATCTACCCTCTTCCATGAAACAGCTATATCAGGTTATGGACTGATTTGAACCATTCTTAAAACAGTTGTTGGAAGTCATAACAAAACACTTCATGCTAAGTTTCAGCCAAATCGGATAATAATTGCGCTCTCTTGTGGGTCAAGAAGTCAAGACCCCAGATCGGTTTATATGGCAGCTATATCAGGTTATGGACCGATTTGAACCATTCTTAACACAGCTGTTGGAAGTCATAACAAAACACCTCATGCAAAATTTTAGCTAAATCGGATAATAATTGCGCCCTCTAGAGACTCAAGAAGTCAAGACCCCAGATCGGTTTATATGGCAGCTATATCAGGTTATGAACCGATTTGAACCATTCTTAGCACAGTGGTTGGAAGTCATAACAAAACACATCATGCAAAATTTCAAATAGGATGAGAGTTGCGCGTTCTATTGACTCAAGAAGTCAAGATCCAAGATCGGTTTATATGGCAGCTATAACAAAACATGGACCGATATGACCCATTTACAATCCCGAGTTCCACTAATAAGAAGTATTTGTGCAAAATTTCAAGTGGCTAGCTTTACTCCTTCGGAAGTTAGCGTGCTTTCGACAGAAAGACGGACGGACGAACATGGCTAGATCGACTTAAAATGTCATGACGATCAAGAATATATGTACTTTATGGGGTCTTAGACGAATATTTAGAGGAGTTACAAACAGAATGACGAAATAAGTATGCCCCCATCCTATGGTGGAGGGTATAATTAAAGGCGCTCCTATTTGTAGGGCATTCTTGCGTCTTTAACTACGGTTAACTTTTCTCATGCCCCAAGGTCAATTTTCGAGCAAATGCGTTCAAGCTGAAATAACTACGCTTGACAAATGACAACATTATTGCAAACTACCCAAAATCTGACGAACATATATATGCGAGCTACATCTAAATCTGATCCAATCCACATTATTCCATGTTTAGTCCAAATCGGACGAACTTATATATGGGAGCTATATCAAGATCTGAACCGATTTTTTCCAATATCAATAGGATTCGTCTTTAGGCCCAAGAAAATGCTTGTGCCAAATTTGAAGACTATCGAATTGAAATTGCGACCTGTTCTTTATACACAAGATAGCACGGACAGACAGACGGACATAGCTAATTCGAACCAGGAAGTGATTTTGAGTTGATCGGTTTACTTATCAATGGGCCTATTTCTCTTCCTTCTGGGTGCTACAAAAAAATTCACTAAGTTATAATAACCTGTACCACAGTAGTGCTGAAGTAAAACTGAAAATGGTAATTTATCAACAGTTTCACGAAAAAAAATTCACTTTCACAACAAAGCTAAAACAGCCGGAAGGAGCTTTTCAATGCTTTTGTGAAGTACTGGAGAGTTCTTATCTATTGTCTTGGTTACGATTTTTATCTTACTATTGGATCGAAAATCTCAATAGTTTGGCTGTTATAGACCAAATTTTCCAAAAAAAAAAAAAAAAAAAACGTGACAAAAGTCTCAGAAACAAGTAAAACAGCGTTTAGTTCGGCCGGGCCAAACTTTGGATACCCACCACCTCGGGTATATATGTAAACCACCTTTAATCAAAATCCGGTTAAAATTGCATACCTTATGTCCCATAGCAGTTACATCGAAGTATGATCCAATGTGGACTGAATACTAATAAGTACAAGTTATTATTCAAATGTGTTTAACAAAATCGAGACTTTAAATCGAGATATCGGTCTATATGGCAGCTATAGGCAAATCTTGATCAAATTGAAGAAAAATGTGGAGGGGCTTAACTTAACTCTCTGTCCCAAATTTCGGCAACATCGGACAATAGATGCTCCTCTTATGAGCCCAAAACATTAAATCGAGAGATCGGTCTATATGGCAGCTATATCCAAATTTTGACCGATCTGAGTGAAATTGAAGAAGGATGTCCAAGGGCCTAACACAGCTCACTGTCCCAAATTGCGGCGACATCGGACAATAAATGCGCTTTTTACGGCCCCAAAACCTAAACCGAGAAATCGGTCTATATGGCAGCTATATCCGAATCTAGACCGATCTGTGCCATAATGCAGAAGTATGTCAAGGAGCTTAACTTAACTCACTGTCCCGACTTTCTGCGACATCGGACAATAAATGCACCTTTTATGGGCCTAAGACCCTAAATCGGAGAATAGGTCTATATTTCAATATGAACCGATCTGAACTTAATTGACGAAGGATGTCGAAGGGCCTATCACAACTCACTGCCCTAAATTTCAACAAAATCGGATTATAAATGTGGCTTTTATTGGCCTAAGACCCTAAATCGGCGGATCGGTCTATATGGGGGCTATATCAAGATATAGTCCGATATAGCCCATCTTCGAACTTAACCTGCTTATGGACAAAAAATTTATCTGTGCTAAGTTTCAGCTCAATATCTCTATTTTGAGGGCTGTAGCGTGATTTCAACAGACAGACAGACGGACATGTGCAGATCGTCTTAGATTTTTACGCTGATCAAGAATATATATACTTTATAGGGTCGGAAATTGATATTTCGATGTGTTGCAAACGGAATGACAAAATGAATATACCCCCATCCTTCGGTGGTGGGTATAAAAACTGAAAGATCGATTTTCACTGTAGACGTTTGGACGTTTTTTGCTCATTACAATCCCAAGAATAAGAATCGCGAGGCCTTCATTAAGATATTTTTCCTTACGTACTAATCGCCTCACCCTTATCTCCATAGTAACATGGGTCGGTTAATTGTCGGCCTTCTCTTATTCTTTTTGCGTAACCCCATTTAGTATTTAGGTTATAAATTGCAAATTTGCCCGTGAATATTCCATTTAGGAACAGGGGCATTTTTCTCACATATCATTGAGTGCTGTCCGATTCAAGTTGTAGCTCAATGATAAGGGGCGTTCTCTTCTTAACCTAGTCTGAAAGTGCGTCACCTCTTTGGTGTAAAGTTTTTACTTGGTGTAGTATTTCACAAATGATGCAAGAATTAGGAAAGTTTTCGCCATGATTTGAACCCAGGCGTTCAGCGACATAGGCGGACATGCGGAAGCCTCCAATAGGTTGTACTGTTTGAAATTATGTTCTTCACATTGCTCTCGTAGTATATAATATATTCTTGCGACAAGCTTTTCAAAAAATGTTTTATTGTTTATATGCCTTTATTAGCTCAGGTAATTGCAAACAAGAATAGTTGAACTCCCAATAACTCTTCGAATGAACTCTGTGAGGCAATAAATCGTCGAGGATATCTGCGCTGGACCTTTCAAAGTAATAAAACTAAATTAATGATACCCACGCCTGCATAGCCTTTTTGCCGACAATCAACAGATATAAACAATTGCTTTTACTCATAGATCCCTAAACACTTACCTAAAGAAAGTCCTTGTTCATAATCAAAATTATCCCTTTTGAGTCGTGCTCTTAAGTAGTTCTATTCTATGTTTATTACTTTTCTTTTGGCTTCTTTATAATGACGTGCTTCTTAAGAAATCCTCTTATCGTGACAAGTGGTCATTATCGGGTTAAGGGTAAATGGGGTGCGAATAGCTGAAAGCACTCCGCTTTCGACGCTTGTCGTCCGGCAGACTCACACTGCTCAACAAATGGTTGGGGATGGCCAATAAACTGTGGGAGTTGAAAACAATATCCTACAAATGTATTTTATATTGTTTTGGCTCTTGCTGCTGCTGCTGCCTCTACTCAAGAACAACACCAATGTATTCCTAGAGGACAATCGTATTGACACACCGACTGGCCGTCCGGCCTACCGAAAACAGCCAAAAGCTAACAACGAGTAGGCGACAATGACCATGAGCATAATAAATAATAATAAATATGTTTTCCATTCATGTGGGGCGTAGAGACTGCTAATAGTTATTAAAATGTGCTGTCCGTATGCGGCTTAGTATGGTCTATAACTAATTAGCTGCAGCATTACCAATTAAACATAGTCGTCAAGTGTCCCACACAACACCACTCACAAGAATTCAGGAAGTGTCATATATTTCGAACAAATAGGCGTAAGAAGTGTTTATCATATATAACTGAGAATGAAATAGAAACTACTTAAGAAGTCATACCGTAAATATTTATTGCTTGGAAAGATAATTAATTATCCTGCCCAACGGGATACTGACGATACCCGCAGAATTATAAAACTTCGAAAGTGATTTAAAGAACCGATGAAAATATTTGCACTATCTGATATTAAAGTTTTTTGATTTGATTGTCTTAGTTTATGTTGGCTAGATCATGTTGTGAAAATAGAAACAGACTTCACCAAGTATTTTGAAAACGCACCTGACATATTACGCAGGCAGGGACGACGAGGAAGTGCAAGATAACAATACGAATGGAAAAGTGAAGTAGGTTAGGTAAGAGTGGCAGTCCATTACAGACTCACTTAGACAAGTTTAAGTCCATTGTAATACCACAGTAGCGACAGACCAAGGCTTCTGGCTGGAATCGAACTCACGACCCCACTGGTAATCCAAGCACGCTTACCAACTCGGCTACCGGTAATAACAAATGCAAATTTGGAAATCTGAAACCCTATAATCAACGAGACGTGCCCCTTAAATAAGGCAATGGTACCAAATTGGTATACAAATTTCGGATGGGGTACCTAGGTGGGCCGCCCCATCCTAAAACTTACCAAACATATATTTAGATCAATCACGACAATATGGGACTCAAATGAAAGGTATAGGGATAATAAAACGTATCTGATATCCAATTGTCGGACCAAGTGTTAGGGGGACCACCCCAACCCCTAAAACACCCCTAAATCGGACATATTTGCCGACCATGGCAATATGGGACTCAAATGAAAGGTATTTACGAGTAGAATACGAATCTAATATCTAAATATGGGACCACGTTTCTGGGGTCCACCCCTTCCCCAAAACACCTCCAAACAGGACTTATTTACTGTTCATGGTAATATGGGGCTTAAATAAAAGATATTTGAGTGTAGAATTCGAATCTGATATCCAAATATGGGACCAAGTGTTTGGGGGGCCGCCTCTCCCCAAAAACATCCCCCAATGGGGGCAAATTTACGACCATAGCAATATAAGGCTCAAATTAAGGTATTTGGGAGTAGAATACGAATTAGATATCCAAATGTAGGACTATGTATTTAGTGCATCACCCTTTCCCCAAAGGGTAAAAATTTTTCGGCCATGCTAATATGTGGCTCGAATGAATGGTATTTGAGATTAGAAAACAAATTTGACAACCTCTTTTGGGGCCATGTGTTTGGGGGACGCCTCATCCTGTAAACTCCCCTAAACCAATGGCAATATGGGGTCTACATAAATGTTTTTTGAAAGAAGAGTACGATGCTGATATATTTTCAGGGCCAAGTGTCTTGGGGAGCGCCTCACCCCCAAACACACCCCTAAATCAGACATTATGCGAATATCGGGCTGAAATAAAGTATTTTAAAAATGGAGTACACCTTACATCCAAACTTAAATTCGTGGACCAATAAAGATCATATGGGATTCAGATAAAGGCACTTGTATTGTTAAACTGTTAGTCAAGCGATATACTCTTTACGTAGCATGGTATTTCACTAAAAGCTCTTTAATTGTCGAAAATAAATATTCGAAGGAAACTTTTGTTCCATATAAAGTAAAAGAAAGTGCAACGGAGCGGGCCCGGGTCATCTAGTATATATATATATATTTGATCGTTTTGACATTCTAAATCGATCTAAATCGTCCGCCCTTCCATCTGAATGTCTAGTGATGGCAGGCACTAGGAGTTGTTAAGTAGCCGTTGAGTGGGGCAGACGTGTTTTCATTTAGCTCCTCCAAGAAAAATATCCCTATATCGGAATAGGTACTACCTATCACGAAAAATTTATTGATTTCCAAAAGGAAGCCACAGCTATCACAGAAGGGGAAGATAGTCGCTGGCAAGGAAGCTTGACGGAGATGAGATGACTTATGCAATCATCGATATCGGCTGTGCATCAGGTAGGATTCCACTAGTTAATAGGTTTTAAGTGGAGGATCTGGTTAAAGAGCGGATTTTCGAACAGGTGTGGAACTGTGTAGAGGGTCCGCCCATACAAATGATGAACTGCGAATATAAAGGGGACATCTTTATGCTGCGTTTTGTGTCGGCGGAATGTATTGATACCGTCTTAAAGCTTGTGTGAGGTATTCACGCTCCCTGGGAGGGCTCAAAGCTCGATCTGGTGAGAAAGATGAACATTCCCCAGCTCACAAAGTGAAGATCTTCATCAAGGGATGGGGCAGCAAATTTGTGACTGAACGCATGTTGAGATTGGTCGCAGAGAAGTGGAAGGTCTTCCACAGAGAGGAGAAGGAGGTTGGCATTGACCAATCCTTCGTGACAAGTTTGGCTAAGATAAAAGGCATGACGCGCTACTGGTGCAGGGCTGTCTTTTTCAAGATTGGGAAGACTAGAAAAGGCAAAAATCCTCATAATGCCACGTATAGTGGCAGGAGGTTCAATACCACCTAAAAAACAGGGGGCTGACGACGAGACCATCACCGACTGCCCAATAAAAAAAAACAAGTAAAAGCGTGCTAAGTTCGGCCGGGCCGAATCTTATATACCCGCCACCATGGATCGCATTTGTCGAGTTCTCTTCCCGGCATCTCTACTTACGCAAAACAGGATATAAGAAAAGATTTGCTCTGCTATTAGAGCGATATCAAGATATGGTCCTGTTTGGACCACAATTAAATTATATGTTGGAGACCTGTATAAAATGTCAGCCAATTCGAATAAGAATTGCGCTCTTTGCGAGCTCAAAAAGTAAAATAGAGAGATCGATTTATATGGGAGCTGTATCGGGCTATGGACCGATTCAGATCATAATAAACTCGTATGTTGATGGTCAGAGAGAATCCGTCGTACAAAATTGCAGGCAAATCGGATAATAATTGCGACCTCTAGAGGCTCAAGAAGTCAAGATCCCAGATCGGTTTATATGGCAGCTATATCAGGTTATGAACCGACTTGTACTTTGTTTGACATAGTTGTTGAAAGTAACAATAAAAAACGTCTTGCGAAATTTCAGCCAAATCGGATAGGAATTGCGCCCTCTAGAAGCTCAAGAAGTCAAGTCCCCAGATCTGTTTATATGACAGCCATATCAGGTTATGAACCGATTTGAACCATATTTGGCACAGTTGTTGGATATCATAACAAAATACTACGTGCCAAAATTCATTCAAATCGGATAGGAATTGCGCCCTATCAAGAAGTCAAGACCCAAGATCGGTTTATACCGATCGATTTGAACCATACTTGGCACAGTTGTTGGATATCGTAACAAAACACGTCGTGCAAAATTTTATTCCAATCGGATAAGAATTGCGCACTCTAGAGGCTCAAGAAGTCAAGACCCCAGATCGGTTTATATGGCAGCTATATCAGGTTATGGACCGATTTGAACCATACTTGGCACAGTTGTTGGATATCATAACAAAACACGACGTGCAAAATTTCATCCCAATCGGATAAGAATTGCGCACTCTAGAGGCTCAAGAAGTCAAGACCCAAGATCGGTTTCTATGGCAGCTATATCAGGTTATGGACCGATTTGAACTATACTTGGCACAGTTTTTGGATGTCATAGCAAAACACGTCGTGCAAAATTTCATTCCAATCGGATAAGAATTGCGCACTCTAGAGGCTCAAGAAGTCAAGACCCAAGATCGGTTTATATGGCAGCTATATCAAAACATGGACCGATATGGCCCATTTCCAATACCAACCGACCTACACTAATAAGAAGTGTTTGTGCAAAATTTCAAGCGGCTAGCTTTTCTCCTTCGGAATTTAGCGTGCTTTCGACAGACAGACGGACGGACGGACAGACGGACGGACATACGGACGGACATGGCTAGATCGACATAAAATGTCACGACGATCAAGAATATATATACTTTATGGGGTCTCAGACGAATATTTCGAGTAGTTACAAACAGAATGACGAAATTAGTATACCCCCCATCTTATGGTGGAGGGTATAATAAAACAAGTAAAAGCGTGCTAAGTTCGGCCGGGCCGAATCTTATATACCCTCCACCATGGATCGCATTTGTCGAGTTCTTTTCCCGGCATCTCTTCTTAGGCAAAAAAAAGGATATAAGAAAGGATTTGCTCTGCGATTAGAGCGATATTAAGATATGGTCCGATTTGGACAACAATTAAATTATATTTATGTTGGAGACCTGTGTAAAATGTCAGCCAATTCGAATAAGAATTGCGCTCTTTGTGGGCTAAAGAAGTAAAATAGAGAGATCGATTTATATGGGAGCTGTATCGGGCTATAGACCGATTCAGACCATAATAAACACGTATGTTAATGGTCATGAGAGAATCCGTCGTACAAAATTTCATTCAAATCGGATAATAATTGCGACCTCTGGAGGCTCAAGACGTCAAGATCCCAGATCGGTTTATATGGCAGCTATATCAGGTTATGGACCGATTTGAACCATACTTGGCACAGTTATTGGATATAATAACGAAACATGTCGTGCAAAATTCCAATCGGATAAGAATTGCGCACTCTAGAGGCTCAAGAAGTCAAGACCCAAGATCGGTTTATATGGCAGCTATATCAGGTAATGAACCGATTTGTACCATACTTGGCACAGTTGTTGGATATCATAACAAAATACTACGTGCCTAAATTCATTCAAATCGGATAAGAATTGCGCACTCTAGAGGCTCAAGAAGTCAAGACCCAAGATCGGTTTATATGGCAGCTATATCAGGTTATGAACCGATTTGATCCATACTTGACACAGTTGTTGGATGTCATAACAAAACACGTCGTGCAAAATTTCATCCCAATCGGATAAGATTTGCGCACTCTAGAGGCTCAAGAAGTCAAGACCCAAGATCGTTTTATATGGCAGCTATATCAAAACATGGACCGATATGGCCCATTTACAATACCAACCGACCTACACTAATAAGAAGTATTTGTGCAAAATTTCAAGCGGTTAGCTTTACTCCTTCGGAAGTTAGCGTGCTTTCGACAGACAGACGGACGGACGGACAGACGGACGGACATGGCTAGATCGACATAAAATTTCACGACGATCAAGAATATATATACTTTATAGGGTCTAAGACGAATATTTCGAGTAGTTACAATCAGAATGACGAAATTAGTATACCCCCCATCTTATGGTGGAGGGTATAAAAAAAACTAGGATAGGCAATTATTCTAATATTGAAACACTAGGCAGGGCAGGAGCGAGAGACTCAACACAGCCTAACAAACAGGCACCCGTCGATGGAACCATTACCGATTTTATCAAGATTCAGAAGACTAGGATAGACAAAGATCCTTATACTGAAACATCAGGCAGGGACGGGAAACTCAATGAAGCCTAACGGACAGGGACCTGACGATGGAATCTTTACCGACATTATCAAGATAAGACTAGGATAGGCAAAGACCAAATACTGAAACATCAGGACGTGAAACTCAATGCAGGCTAAAAATTCGAAAGACTAGGATTGGCAAAGAATATAATACTGGAATATCAGGCAGTGCAGTGACAGGTCGATGAGAACATCATCCACTCCCAAGAAGCCAATTTATCGGAGGACCAATAAATGAGGTCATCCAAATAAACCTCCTCCGGAGGGAAACAGCTACATACACTCTTACCACATTTCGTGGGAAAGTACCAACACTTGTAATCGGGGCCAAGCCGTGGCAGAGTTCTTTAATACTAACGACCTAAGAACACTTTATATTGGTAACACCGCTACCTTTGTTAATAGGCTTAGGAAGGGAGTTTTAGATGTGGCGATATGTTCCGAAAATCTAATCGATGAGGTCCACGATTGGAGTGTCTCCATGGAACACTCTCTGACCATCGCAACAATAAGTTTAAAATCGCACGGCCAGTGTCGAATACCATAAGTTTCTGGAATAAGTTGAAATCTGACTGGACATCGTAAAAAGCGGACGTATATTGGGAAGACAATAAAATTACCAGAGCGGCAAAACGTGCCGTGATAGCGTTAATGACGCCGCTAAGATGAAAAAGTTACCAGACGACATAGAAGTGAGAGCAGAGAAAACGGAGAACATGTTGGGGCTTTTCACCTACTCTAATAGAAAGTACTTGTGCAAAATTTCAAGAGCCACGCTTTAGGTTAGGTTAGGTAGAAGAGAGGGTGCTGATATTTATCAGGCCCATGCAACTATGGGCATACAGCTAAGCCAGTATTCGGTTTGTTGTTCGCTCTAAATACTAAAAAGTAACCTCTAAAAAGAAAATCTAAGTTTGGAATTCCGTGCTGGTTACAAAATCCTTAATTGTTTTCTACAACACGACCCCTAAGTTGAATCATGTCTGGTATTGCGTCCCCATCTAAGTACCTGTGTCGTCTTCTCATGATCCGGATCTCCCCATAGGATTTTCGCAGTCCTACCGACCGTTTCGCTGTTAAACAGTGTTACATCGACCACGCCGTTAACTCGGACTGAGTCGACTCGAAATGCTTCGGATTAACCAAGTTTATTGATGGCAGTCCTCAGGCCTTCACTGTCTCATCGTCTGCTCTTTCATTCCACCAGCCGGATCTCTCCCTGCAGGATCGCATTATGATCTGTTTGCAAAAGTCTACACTCACAGACACTCATTTGTTAGAAAAAACAGCATAAATGTTTGCTGAAACAGCAGGAGTCTGCTAAAAATGGGACAGCAATAATTTGTTGCCAAAACAGCAAACATTTTCTGTTGTTTTCAAATTTTGGGGGATGTCCATCTTCCACACCAGGAGCGCGGATACCTCCTACGAGCTTTATGACGATAGCAATACATTCCGCCGACGCAAAACGCAGCGTAAAGATGTTCCCTCTATACTCGCAGCTCATCATTTGTATGGGTGGACCCTCTACAGAGTTCCACACATTTTCGAAAATTCGCTCGTTAACCAGATTCGTTAACCGTTTATCCGTCTCCCCCTCATTCGTTACTCTGACGACTGGTTGAGTGCTTGAAGCATTACTCTCGGCTACAGGTGCAAAAGCACCCACACATTTTGCATTTGTTTGCAATGCTAAGAAAGAAAAGAGCTAGACCCATTGATAAGTATACCGATCGACCTAGAATCACTTTCTGATTCGATTATGCCATAATGTCAATAAACTTGATTAACCCGAAGCCTTTCGGGTCTACTCATTCCGATTTAAGGGCGTGGGCGACGAACGCGTGGAACAGAGAAACAGTTAGTAGGGCGGCGAAAATCCTATGCGGAAATCCAGATCGTTAGAAGAGGAGACTATTACTGAAAAGAAGCCAGAAGGAGGTCGGTATAGGTCTCGGTATCATAACGGGACACATAGGACTTCGAGCTCACTTATGTAAAATCGGTGCGGCAAGTGATATCATGTTTAGGGCATGCGAGGAAGATGAACAGACGTTGGCGCATTTCTGATTGCCCGGCTTTCGCGTCTAACAGATTCCGGCACTTAGGTGGGGACACAATACCAGGCATGAACCAACTTAGGGGAGTGGCATGGGAAACAATTAAGGATTTTGTAAGTAGCACGGAATTCCTAACTTAGATTTTCTCTTTCGAGGTTAAATTTTTTGTATTTAGAACCCACAACAAGCTGATTAATAGATTAGGTGTATGTCCTATGTATGTCTTTTCAACCTAACCTAACTTACATAAGCCTTACTGCCCAATTCCCATTAGTTCAGCTGAAGCTATTTTGAACAATTGTAGGGTATTATAAAGTAGGCTTCGCCCAACTTAGCCTTTCCGTTTAGTTTCGTTTTAATATTTTGATTATTGGGTTGCCTAAAAAGAATTGCGGATTTTTTAAAAGAAAGTAAATGTATTTTTAATAAAACTTAGAATGAACTTTAATCAAATATATAATTGCCATTTTGTTCGATAACCTTTTGCCATCTTCCTGGCAAATTTAGTATTCCACGCTCATAGAACTTCTGGCCTTTATCTGCAAAAAACTGAACCAAGTGCGATTTTATAGCCTCATCATTGCCGAAAGTTTTACCATTTAAGGAGTTCTGCAAAGATCGAAATAAATGGTAGTCTGATGGTGCAAGGTCAGGGCTATATGGTGGATGCATCAAAAGTTCCCAGCCAAGCTCACTCAGTTTTTGGCGAGTGACCAATGATGTGTGCGGTCTAGCGTTGTCCTGGCTGTATTCAATTTGTCCAATTGTTGACAGTAAACATTCGAATTAATCGTTTGGTTCCTTGGAAGCAGCTCAAAATATACCACACCCTTCCAATCCCACCAAACAGACAGCATAACCTTCTTTTGGTGGATATCAGCCTTTGAAGTGGTTTGAGCTGGTTCACCATGCTTGGACCATGATCGTTTTCGACTAACGTTGTTGTAAACAATCCATTATCCATCTCCAGTTATGATTCGTTTTAAAAACGGATCGAATTCATTGCGTTTAAGGTGCATATCACAAGCGTTGATTCGGTTTGTTCAATGAATTTCTTTCAATACATGTGGTACCCAAATATCAAGCTTTTTCACAAGTCCAAGACTTTTTATGTGGTAATGAACGGTTGATTTTGGTATATTTAACTTCACTCCTATTTCACGCTCAGTTACATGACGATCCAATTCGATTAATGCTTTGATTTGGTCATCATCAACTTCATTTGGCCGATCTGAACGTGGCTTATCTTTAAGTGAAAATCTCCAG
This sequence comes from Stomoxys calcitrans, assembly GCF_963082655.1. Classification (NCBI taxonomy): domain Eukaryota; kingdom Metazoa; phylum Arthropoda; class Insecta; order Diptera; family Muscidae; genus Stomoxys; species Stomoxys calcitrans. The sequence continues at coordinate 98,532,307 of NC_081554.1, forward strand.
AACGGAATTTGCGAAACCAATTTTGACACTGTCTTCCTTTTAAGGCTTTATCACCATACACATCTCGTAATTTTTTAGCAACCTGTTCCGCGTTTTTTCCTTTACGGAAATAATAAAGTAAAATATGACGAAAATGCTCCTTTGTGGGCTCCATATTAAAATTGACGCCAAACAAACAAATGTAAACAAAATTTCGCGCACTTTTTTCTAAAGCAAGCTAAAAGTAACGGCTGATAACTGACAGAAGAAAGAATGCAATTACAGAGTCACAAGCCGTTGAAAAAAATTGTCAACGCCGACTATGTGAAAAATCCGCAATTACTTTTTAGGCAACCCAATATTTGCAAAAAAAAAAAAAAAAATTACAAGGGCGGAGCAAAAAATTTCTTCTGGTATAGGAACAAACACATTTGATTGCTGTTAAATTCCGCTTGTAAAACAATGAAAAATGTCAGCGACAATTCCAAAAGCAGAACAGATATGAACCCTTACTAACCGATAAACAAGGACAAGGTCTTAAAATCTAAGATCGCATTATCTTTCGTATCTGAATGTTGTGAAGTTGTGTTCTGTTTTTTAGCCCACTACCATAGGATGGGGTATACTAATCTAGTCATTCCGTTTGTAACACCTCCGTTAAGACTTCCAAAAACTGTGCTAACTACGGTCCAAAACGGTCAATAACCTGATGTAGCTGCCATATAAACCGATCAATCGATTTGACTTCTTGAGCCCTTACAATCCGCAATTTTTGCCCGATTTGGCTAAAATTTTGTGTGTAATATTCTACTATGGCTTTCAACAACTGTACTAAGTAAAGTCCGAATCGATTCTATAACCTGATATAGCTCCCATATAAACCAATCGCCGGATTTGACTTCTTGAGCTCCTACAAGTCGCAGTTTCCATGCGGTGTTCTGTTACAACTTCCAACAACCGTGCCAAGTACGGTCCAAATCAGTCTATAACCTGATATAGCGCCCGTATAAACCAGCAGAAGTTTGGTATGTAAAATAAAATCATGCCCTTCAGCTAAATTTAGTGTGTATAACTTTTTAGCAGAATCCATGGTGGCGGATTCCCAAGATTCGGTCCGGCGGAACTTACCACGCTTTTACTTGTTAATTTTTAAGCCATCCGCTGCTGTTATTAAATTTTTATTGTCATAATCTTCATCTGAGAATATATTTCCTTAATTTATTAACGGCGAATGGATAGAAAAACATTCAAAACAAGTAAAAGCGTGCTAAGTTCGGCCGGGCCGAATCTTATATACCCTCCACCATGGATCGCATTTGTCGAATTCCAATTACCACAATTAAATTATATGTTGGAGACCTGTGTAAATTATCCGCCAATTCGAATAAGAATTGCGCCCTTTGGGGGCTCAAGAAGTAAAATAGACAGATCGATTTATATGGGAGCTGTATCAGGCCATAGACCGTTTCAAGAAGTCAAGACCCAAGATCGGTTAATATGACAGCTATATCAGGTCATGGACCGGCAGCTATATCAGGTTATAAACCGATTTGAACCATACCTGGCACAGTTGTTGAATATTATAATAAAATACTTCGTGCAAAATTTAATTCCAATCGGATAAGAATTGCGCACTCTAGAGGCTCAAGAAGTCAAGACCCAAGATCGGTTTATATGACAGCTATATCAGGTTATTAACCGATTTGAACCATACTTGGCAAAGTTGTTGGATATCATAACACAACACGTCGCACAGTGGGCCAAATGGCAAAAAAATTGGAAATAAGTCTACAACTTTTTATCTGTTGATTTTAGCCATACAAAATGTTCTAGACATTTGTAGAGGAGGACATAGGCTTTCAGAAAAGTGCTGTTGTTGGTCCATATCTTTAATACAGGGTGAGCTACAGGGTGTCAAAGTTGACCACTTTTGACTTCTCCAAGCTTCTGGGGGCCATAACTTTTGATCTACTCAACCGATTTACATGATTTAGGACTCTAGAGAAAGAGCTTGACAAGATCTAAAAAACTTATGCATAAAGTACCATGCCATCGTGTACTGTTAAGGAGTTATGAATTGTTTAATTTTAAAATATGAAAATTTGGCCTTGGTTTTTTTCAGTGTTTTTTAAATAACTCCGTCAATTTTAAAGCTATAAACTTCATACTTCACACAAATTATGCCAGCATATGTGTGCATAAAATACAAAAGGAATCACGTGAATATCTTTGGCGGTTTAAAAATGGCATCGTTTTCAATATGAAAAATATTTTTTTTGTCAAAAAATTGCAAAATTTTTCAAAAAAGATACTCCCATTTCCTTTAAGTTTTCGCAAACTTTGGCCGTCAAAGCATTATCATTTCTTTCCATTTTCACAAAGTCGAGGTATTAAGAAAAGTTTTAAGTGCTAATTTGGCTAATTTCGATATCAAACAACACCGTTATCTTAAGACCAAAATGGCCAATTTTTTTACTAAACTTCAAAAGTTTCTCACTGGAAAAAAAGTTCCACGGGGATTTTTTCGCTTTTTTTGAACTTAAATGAAAGCTTAAAATGTTCCCAACATTTTAAGGTATGTCTCGCCATATCCTAGCCATAAATGAGATCGTAGCGATCAAAATACTGAAAAAAGTCAATTTTCAAGTAGTGCTATATTCATTGCTAAAAAACAAGTATTACGTCACATTTTATTGCAAAGATGTTAAATAAACTTTTATTTGGTAACACTTCTTCTACAAAACACAAAAAGAATCATGGAAATATCTCTATTCTATTCCATTTTATGGAACCGGCAATAAAAAAGTCAATTTTTCAAAAAAGTCGAATTTCCCAAATTTTGTTTTTGTTGTCCTAATTGCACATGACACACTATAGCCATATTTACGCAACATACCTTATCGTAAAGGAAATTTTCATACCTTTCCAACAATGTATAAAACATTTCTCTACTCGGATTCTATCTACTCTAAAATTCATTTACACTTCATTAAACTCTATATAAAAATGTCTATTTGTGAAATGGAACCTTATATGGGGCCTACACTAAAACATTGATAGATTTGCCCAGGGTTTACAATACAAATGTGTTAGAATAAAAAAAGGTCTCCTGCCAAAGTTTAAAAAAATTGGAATAAAAATATGTGTTTTAGAGCGAAAACACTTCGCATCGGCGTGCGTTTATATGTATATTAGCTACTCCCAAAATAAAAAAGCATTTTAGTTTTGTATTATTTGATTTTATTCTCTACCAAATAATCTAAGGTATCAAAATTTAAAAGCTCTTTAATTTGAATGGCATCGGGATCGTCCTTATCTATATCGTCACATATTTTTGGTAGCCATTTAGTTCTGATGCTGTATAGTACCGGATCAGACGATAACAATAAATATTGAAGTAAATCATAATTTTGGTTAAATTTGGTGCTCTTTCGGGTATTGAAAAGCCGGAACTGTTTAACATCTCTATTACGGGATTCCTGAGCTTCTTCTGTAAGTTCTCCTAATGGAAGTATGTTGTATTCCACAATTTCCTTGCCATGATGTAAGACTTTATGTACTGTCGGTGTTAAAGCTTTCCACGAATATAAATCAGATAAAATGTTTTTTGTGTCATTACTATAAGCTTCAAATTTGGTTGAATTTATCATCTTTTTGCTATTGATTACAGCCAAAATCACTTTGAATCGTCTTAGCAAGTGTTCATCAAGACCGGTTATTTTAGATGTCGATACGGGGTCCTCAAAAAACCGCCTTGCCGAGTTGCCATCATTTGTGCTTCCGTATCCGTAAAGAGGTTTATCTATTATAAGTCCCTTTTGTTTAAACTCCAACTGGATTCGATTCTTCTCTTCCTGCCTCATTTTGTGAAGATCTTGGTTGTTTCTAGCAGAGACATCGCGGTTTCCAGGGCTAGTCCGATATTTAAGGTCATACGATAAATGCAAACAATACTCCATGAATCGAATTCTACAGTGCAGGGGCGAAATACCGAAATTGAGCGCATTTTCGTTTACTAAATTTTCATCAGACTTGTCCTCGAATTGCCCATTCTTCTTGCCACAAATATTGCATCTCCAATTGGACATAACGCCAGTTAATGCGTTTGCCACCTTTCCATCGATCATAGTGAGTTGTAGTTGAAACGAAACTTTTATATTTCTTCCCAATTGGTTTATAACAATCATGGGTAATGCAGCAATTTCTTCCTTTATTTCGTTCACCAAAGATCGTGTTGTGTTCCGGTCTTCCTTTGTATACTCAAACCGAATTGGGCGACATAAATATTTTGACCCAGGTGTTCTATTTATCCATATATCTTGAAATGCATTTTCTTTCGATGATGAAGATTGGTCCTTGTACAATCTCATTCTCAATGGTACTAATGATGCCATGAAAATTGATGCGAAGTTGGTATCTATTTCTGTTTGTTGCTTATATTCGGAAAATCCAGATGATCCATCACAACCCCATTTGCTGATCAAAACCACTTCGGAATTATTACATGTGTTCAACTGTTCTTCAGTAAAATTAGAAATAATTCTAACAGCTGTATTTTCAACAAGATCAGCAAGTTTCACTCTTGCTTTTAATTCGTCCACGTATATATTTGATGGCACCATTTTCGTCCTGGTGTTGTACAATTTATGTTTTGAGGGTAAACAACCCCATCCTTTTTCACGAAGAGCCTTCCTCATTGTTGAGTATTTGTTTCTTGAGAGGCCTAGGTTCAAAATCAGGGCCAGTGCATCTTCCTCCGTGAATTCTGTAGTCGATTTTGGAGTTGGAATACTTTCTACCATTCTCTTTACCCTTTTCGGAGATGCTAATGGTAAAACATCGACAATTCGTCCAACATTTTTTGGTTGTGTTTTTAACAATGCTGTTTTGAACGTATCTTTTATTAAATTTGGCGGATGTGCCGCCAATAGTTCCTCTTGTTTTTTCTTTTTGGTTTTCTCCGTAACTTCGTCGTATGCTTTGCTAGGCCGGCCGGGAATCAGCGGTTTAATTTCAATAAGTAGATCCGATTTCAGCCACTTCTCATACATTTTGAAAAACTTGATTTTTGCGAATGAACATTCTGGCAACCTTCTCTCAAATGATTTGTAGAATTTTTCAAGTTTGTCTAAAGCGTCTTTATTTAGCCTTATTCCATATATGTGGTCCAAAGTGTAAACAAGTTCCTTAAATGACTCCGTGTATGATTTGGAATCATTTTTGATGTCCCATACAATTTTCGAAAGAGTGGAATACTTCAGTATGACTTCCATAACTTATAAATGTCCTTTACGCCTCTACAAAATATAATGAAGAAAATTTGGATTTTGTTCAAATATTTATGCAATATATTCACAATTAATGACCCATTTCAGGTATCAGACGCAATCGTAAAAAGGGGTCCAAAGTGCCTCTTTTTACTTACTCTTCTATAATTATTTACCTGGACTCGAATTTGGTTAAAAAAAATGACAATGAATTTTTTATGGGTAGGTTTTTTCACATTCATTGATACGGTGGATTTCCTGGGAATTCGACATAGCGAAACAGGTAACATTTGTCTGCATCAAATCTTAACACAAATATATATATATATGCAGGTATATTTCTAGGTTACTTTTTATTCAAAAATCATCAGCTTACATTAAAAATAGATGTAGGTACTATACAAACGCACGCCGATGCGAAGTGTTTTCGCTCTAAAACACATATTTTTATTCCAATTTTTTTAAACTTTGGCAGGAGACCTTTTTTTATTCTAACACATTTGTATTGTAAACCCTGGGCAAATCTATCAATGTTTTAGTGTAGGCCCCATATAAGGTTCCATTTCACAAATAGACATTTTTATATAGAGTTTAATGAAGTGTAAATGAATTTTAGAGTAGATAGAATCCGAGTTGAGAAATGTTTTATACATCGTTGGAAAGGTATGAAAATTTCCTTTACGATAAGGTATGTTGCGTAAATATGGCTATAGTGTGTCATGTGCAATTAGGACAACAAAAACAAAATTTGGGAAATTCGACATTTTTGAAAAATTGACTTTTTTATTGCCGGTTCCATAAAATGGAATAGAATAGAGATATTTCCATGATTCTTTTTGTGTTTTGTAGAAGAAGTGTTACCAAATAAAAGTTTATTTAACATCTTTGCAATAAAATGTGACGTAATACTTGTTTTTTAGCAATGAATATAGCACTACTTGAAAATTGACTTTTTTCAGTATTTTGATCGCTACGATCTCATTTATGGCTAGGATATGGCGAGACATACCTTAAAATGTTGGGAACATTTTAAGCTTTCATTTAAGTTCAAAAAAAGCGAAAAAATCCCCGTGGAACTTTTTTTCCAGTGAGAAACTTTTGAAGTTTAGTAAAAAAATTGGCCATTTTGGTCTTAAGATAACGGTGTTGTTTGATATCGAAATTAGCCAAATTAGCACTTAAAACTTTTCTTAATACCTCGACTTTGTGAAAATGGAAAGAAATGATAATGCTTTGATGGCCAAAGTTTGCGAAAACTTAAAGGAAATGGGAGTATCTTTTTTGAAAAATTTTGCAATTTTTTGACAAAAAAAATATTTTTCATATTGAAAACGATGCCATTTTTAAACCGCCAAAGATATTCACGTGATTCCTTTTGTATTTTATGCACACATATGCTGGCATAATTTGTGTGAAGTATGAAGTTTATAGCTTTAAAATTGACGGAGTTATTTAAAAAACACTGAAAAAAACCAAGGCCAAATTTTCATATTTTAAAATTAAACAATTCATAACTCCTTAACAGTACACGATGGCATGGTACTTTATGCATAAGTTTTTTAGATCTTGTCAAGCTCTTTCTCTAGAGTCCTAAATCATGTAAATCGGTTGAGTAGATCAAAAGTTATGGCCCCCAGAAGCTTGGAGAAGTCAAAAGTGGTCAACTTTGACACCCTGTAGCTCACCCTGTATTAAAGATATGGACCAACAACAGCACTTTTCTGAAAGCCTATGTCCTCCTCTACAAATGTCTAGAACATTTTGTATGGCTAAAATCAACAGATAAAAAGTTGTAGACTTATTTCCAATTTTTTTGCCATTTGGCCCACTGTGCGTCGTGCAAAATTTCATTCCAATCGGATAAGAATTGCGCACTCTAGATTCTCAAGAAGTCAAGACCCAAGATCGGTTTATATGACAGCTATATCAGGTTATGGACCGATTTAAACCATACTTAGCGCAGATGTTGGAAGTGATACCAAAACATCACGTGCAAAATTTCAGACAAATCGGACCATAATTGCGCCCTTTAGAGGCTCAAGGAGCCAAGACCAATCGGTATATATTCAGGTCCAAGTCACTTAACGGCCGCCCCATCCCCTAAAACACCCCCGAAACCGGTCAATGTTTGCCGACTATAGAAATATGGGGCTCAAATGAAAGGTATTCATTCTGATATCAACATTCGGGACCAAATCCCTAGGGGACGTCCCACCCACATAATAACGACCAAATAGTACGTATAAACTCACCATGACAATTTTGGGTCTTAAAGGGAATGGATCTCGATATTGATAGTTTTTAGGGCCCATACCCTAAACCGGACATATTTGCTGACTTCTGCAATAAGGGGTTTAAATGAAAGATATTTGAGATTAGAAAACGAATTTGATATGCAATTGTGAAGCCAATGGCAATATGGGGTTAAAAAAAATTATATTTGAGACTAGAGCAAGAGCCTGATATATTTTCAGGGCTAAGTGTTTGGGGGACCATCCCACTCCCCAAATCACCCCTAAATCGGACATATTTACCAACCACGTCAATGTGGAGCTCAAATGAAAGGTATTGGGGTTCTACCCCTTCCCTAAAACACCCCACAAACAACAATTATTTACTGACCATCGCAATATGGGGCCCAAATAAAGGTGTTTGGGAGTAGAATACGAATCTGATATCCAAATGTGGGACCATGTATTTGGGGCACCGCCCCTTTCCAAAAACACCCCCCAATGAGTAAAAATTTGTATGCCAAATGTTTGAGGACACCTCATCCCACAAACTCCCAATAAGCAATGTCAATATGGGGTTTAATAAATGGTATTTGAGAGAAGAGTACGATGATGATATTTTTTCTGGGCCAAGAGTCTAAGGGACCACCTCACGCCCGAGAACATCCCTGAATCGCACGTCATGACAATATCGAGCTGAAATAAAGACTTTTAACAATGGAGTATAGTATTAATGACCCTAAACACTCCGAGCAAATTCATAGACCAGTAAAGGTCATATGGAATTCAGATAAGGACATTTATATTGTTACGCTTTTGCGATATACATATATTATTTTCGTAGCATGGTATCTAACTAAAAGCTCTTTAATTGTCGAAAATAAATATTCAAATGGAAATTTTGTTCCATATAAAGTAAAAGAAGACGCAGCGAAGCGGGCCCGGTTCAGATAGTGTGCCATAAGATATGACGTAGTACTTTGTATTTAACAGTGAAAATAGCACTACTCGAAAATTTACTTTTTAGTATTTTGGCTGCCACAACCTCGTTTGTGGGTAGGATATAACGAGATATACCTTAAATTTTTGGAAACCTTTTTGGAAGTTTGCCCCTGCTTCTTAATGAAATGTTTATGGGCAAATTGCATTTGCAACAAAAAATTCCAATGGAATTTTTTTTTGCCAGTGTGAAACTATTAATATTTAGTAAAACAATTGGTCATATTGTTCTTCATATATCGGGGTGGTTTGATATCGACAGCAGTCAAATTAGCATTTAAAACTACTTTTATTACCTCCGATTTATGAGAATGAAAAGAAATGATAAAGATTTGATAGCCAAAGTTTAGAAAAATTTGAAGGAAAGAGAAGTATCATGTTTGGACAATTTTGCACATTTTTATACCCTCCACCATAGGATGGGGGGTATACTAATTTCGTCATTCTGTTTGTAACTACTCGAAATATTCGTCTGAGACCCCATAAAGTATAAATATTCTTGATCGTCGTGACGTTTTATGTCGATCTAGCCATGCCCGTCCGTCTGTCTGTCGAAAGCACTCTAACTTCCGAAGGAGTAAAGCTAGCCGCTTGAAATTTTGCACAAATACTTCTTATTAGTGTAGGTCGGTTGGTATTGTAAATGGGCCATATCGGTCCCTGTTTTGATATAGCTACCATATAAACCGATCTTGGGTCTTGACTTCTTGAGCCTCTAGAGTGCGCAATTCTCATCCGATTGGAATGAAATTTTCAACGACGTGTTTTGTTATGATATCCAACAACTGCGCCACGTATGGTTCAAATCGGTCAATAACCTGATATAGCTGTCATATAAACCAATCTTGGGTCTTGACTTCTTGAGACTCTAGAGGGCGCAACTCTTATCCGATTGGAATGAAATTTCGCACGTGTTTTGCTATGATATCCAACAACTGTGCCAAGTATGGTTCAAATCGGTTCATAACCTGATATAGCTGCCATATTAACCGATCTTGGATCTTGACTGCTTGAGCCTCTAGAGGGCGCAATTCTTATCCGATTGGAATGAAATTTTGCACGACGTGTTCTGCCATGATATCCAACAACTGTGTCAAGTATAGTTCAAATCGGTTCATAACCTGATATAGCTGTCATATAAACCGATCTTGGGTCTTGACTTCTTGAGCCTCTAGAGTGCGTAATTCTTATCCGATCACAATGAAATTTTGCACGACTAGTCGTGTTATGATAGGCAACAACTGTGCCATGTGTGGTTCAAATCGGTTCATAACCTGATATAGCTGCCATATAAACCGATCTTGGGTCTTGACTTCTTGAGCCTCTAGAGTGCGCAATTCTTATCCGATTGGAATGAAATTTTGCACGACGTGTTCTGCCATGATATCCAACAACTGTGTCAAGTATGGTTCAAATCGGTTCATAACCTGATATAGCTGTCATATAAACCGATCTGTTTATTATTGTCTGAATCGGTCTGTAGCCCGATACAGCTCCCATATAAATCGATACCTCTATTGTACTTCTTGAGCCCCCAAAGGGCGCAATTCTCATTCGAATTGGCTGACATTTTACACAGGTCTCCAACATATAATTTAATTGCGGTCCAAACCAGACCATATCTTGATATCGCTCCATAGCAGAGTAAATCTTTTCTTATATCCTTTTTTGCCTAAGAAGAGATGTTGGGAAAAGAACTCGATAAATGCGATCCATGGTGGAGGGTATGTAAGATTCGGCCCGGCCGAACTTAGCACGCTTTTACTTGTTTTTTTAAATATTGGAATCGATGACATTTTTAAATCGCATGAGATATCGACTTGATTCATTCTGTACCACCACTATAAGATGGGGGTATACAAATCAAGCTATTCCACTAGCTAGCCACTTGAAATAGGAAATGCACAGATTCTTAATATTGATGTAGGCCGTTGGGGATTGCAAATGGGCCATATCGGTTCAGATTTAGATATAGCTCCCATATAAACCGATCCCCCGATTTGACTTCTAGAGCCCCCTTAAGCCGCAATTTTTGTCCAATTTGGCAAGTAGTGATCCGTTATAACTTCCAACAATTCCGCTAAATACGGTCTAAATCGGTCTATAACCTGATATAGCTCCCATATAAACCGATCTCCCGTCTTGGCTTCATGAACCCTTACAAGCCGCAATTTATGTCCAATTTGGCAGAAATTTTGCATGTAGTATTCTGTTATGACTTCCAACAACTGTAGCAAGTACGATTCAAATCGGTCTATAACGTGAAATAGCTCCCATAAAAACCGATGTCCCGATTTGGCTTCGTGAGACCTTACAAGCCACAATTTATGTCCAATTTGGCTGAAATTGAGCATTTAGTGTTTTGTTGTGACTTTGAATAACTGTGCTATTTACGGTCCGAATCGGTATAACTCCCATATAAACCGATCTCCCGATTTGACTGCTTGAGTCCTTACAAGCCGTAATTTTTGTCCGATTTGGCTAAAATTTAGCAATTAGTGTTTTGTTGTGACTTTTAACAACTTCTTTTGTTCCAAGTACGGCCCAAATCAGGCTATACCAAGATATAGCTGCCATGTAAACCGGTCTCTCGATCATCGTTGTACGGTTCTAAGAAGCTTTAATTTTGATGCTTTGACAGAAGTTTGATATGTAGAATAAAATTATGCCCTTCAATTAAATTTATTTTGCATAAATATTTAGAAGAAACCATGTTGGTGAGTTCCAAGATTCGACTCGGCCAAACTTAGCACGGGTTTGCTTGTTTTATTTAGTGGATACATAGACTGGCAAAATGTGTGTAAAACTTTTACAAATTAATGGAGTTATTATGAAAACACTGAAAAAACCAAGGCTAAATATTAATATTTTAATATTAAACTATTCACAACTTAATGGTACAAGTTGGCATGGTGCATGATGCAAGTTTTTTAGCAAAGCTCCTTCTCTACAGTTCTAAATCAAGCAAATCGGTTCAGTAGATCAAAAGTTATAGCCTCTTAAAAGTTGGAGAAGTGAAAAGTTGTAAATTTTGACACCACATATAAAATATAAAGACCAACAACACCCGAAAAAAATTTCCTGAAAGCCTATGTCTGTGGTGTAGTTGATGTTTTATCCACCCAAGAGGGGGGGCTAATCTGATAATCATAAAAAAAAACGTATGTTACCTTATTTAATTTGGACTCAAAAACACAGCTATGCACCTCTAGCTTCGCACTAGCTAGCTCGTCTTATTCATGGGTTCGTCGCGTGCCCAGTCCAACATACAACCACCGAACACAATTTTTTTTAGGTGCACTTGGATACTTAACAAAAAAAAATAACCAAAACAAAATAAATCCGCACTCTCAAAGAAAATTACAAAGCCATTCTTAGACCTTATCAAACTGCCGAAATTGGCATACGGACGGACTCAATAACGGACACCAGTATACTAATTGCGTTCACCTTTCATCACTTCCATGTACTCCAGATCTCATTGAGTACAAATATCCACTACCCTCCCTGCCTTGCGACCGTTTATTAATATCATCGATCGCCCTAAATCATACTAACAACAAGTTAGCTTAACCGATCATATTTATGGGACAGCTGACTACTTGGACAGACCTAACAATAATTTACCAGCGCATAACAAAATCAAATAATTTCTTAAGAGAGTACATTTCTAGTATTTATTCAATGAATGAAGAAAGAAAAAGGTAAATAAACAAAATAATAGTAACTTATAGGTAGGTATGTACGTTCATCTAAGGTATGTATTGAATTAAAATCATAATTGCCTAACTAAAGAGAGTACGTAAGAGAGTAGCAAAACAAAAATTCTAGAGTATCATAAAGAATGAGAAAAAGTTGTAGCAAAAGTGTTATACTTCTTTTTTTTTTTTTTTTTTTTTTTTTTTTTGTATTACAATTCAAGTTCTCAATAAAAAAAAATAAAGGCTTATTACTCAGAGAGAAATTTGGTGACATTCATGAATGAAAGCTAGTAATTGGAAACATGTTAGAGTCTAACCAAAATCTATGGGAAAGTATCTACATGGTGCCAAAAGAAATTACCAAAATATAAAGGTAGTTTGCCATATAGGGCTTCCCACACAAAATTTATAGGAATAATTTCCGAGGTATCTTATATTGGTGAAATGGTATATATTCATAAAAGGTAACTATTTGAATTGTCTTTTACTCACATTTCATTCATCACATTGTTTCTTACTCCATCGTTGGGCCCATCGATATCGTTTCTGATGAAGATTTGCTTAAAGCTGTAAGAGATTACAAATTTTATATGTATATACCATTTCCAGGTTTATACCAGGAAAATTCCTTTTCACACCGAGGAGTTTAGTAGCTTAAAGAATTATCTTAATATTTAGAGGCATATTCCATCACGTTTCCAATTGGTGTGTACCGTTCAGCTCTCACGTGTTCCGCTCTTCCTCTACCAGTTAGGGTTTTAGTGTGATTTTCAGAGGTCTGCACTTTATGAGGCTCGCTTAATCAAATTACTTTATTTGGGTCAGGGTTAGGTGGTGTACAAATTTGAAGAGTATAGGAGAAATCTATTGTATTATGCTTATTCCTTCTCCAGATCCCAAGAAATTTAGGGAAGTTTACTCTCTTCAGAAGGCAAATAGGGTATAGTATATATGGCTTGAGAATTCTGGGGAGCAGTTACCACAGTCACACCAAGGTAACACGTGGTCTTATCAACCGTCCCGCCAGCCAATACGTCTAAAAACAGAATTTTATTTAAGATAATGCTTTTTCTTTCTTCCTTCTTTCCAAGAAAAACTTACCCTCAGATCTTTCAACTATTCTTTTATTTAGGTAAATTTCTGCCAAACACGATGTAGTTTAAAACCACTTGCCCAACTTGGCTATTCGACCACAGAACTCTTTGTCCTACTGTACAAAGACTCTTATAAGATTATCTGTCTAATCAGACCGACTGAGAACCACTTCTTAAGACTTTGAAATCACAATTGAAATGTGGAAGAATTTTGTCGCCAAGCATGGCATACTTCTTACTGTGTGATGTCCAATATCTCCGTTAACAACAACACCACAAGAAAAAAAAAACACGAAAAAAAACTACTTGCTATCGGATAACATCAATCAATTATTCAAAGCTCACAATCGGCAGATCAATAAACAATGCTTACAGCTGATTACTCTTCTCACCCAATGAATGTTATGCGCCTTATTTGGATATTCTTAACAGAGGTCGACCGTTAAATTTCAAAACTTCATAACCCATCTGCAGCAAAGTATATATAAAGATCAAAGAAAATTGAGCTCTAAAGTCGAATATTTCCCACTACAAAACAGATGAGGATGTGAAGGACATTCAAGAGAAGACTTAGCTGGAAAAAGGGAAATTCGTTATCTCGGCAATTTTTTGAAGATCTTTGGCATGGTATACCCCGAGCTCTTTGCCAGTGTCATCCTTTAGCTCATAGTAGGAATTGCCTATTTTGCGACTAACAATACTCTTGCGGAATGTAGGGGCTAGTTTCGAATTAAACTTCTTAGCTGCATTACTTTGAACAAAATTCCTAGACAATACGATTTCGCCTTTGGTATACTGGACAGGTCTACTACGCAGATTATATCTAACAGCGTTTTCCATGTAAGAATCTGAGATCTTTCGTTTGGCTTGTTCCCTCATAAGTTGAAGATAGTCGGGGTACTTTAATCGGGTGTCCTCTGAAACAAGCCCTATCCCGCGCAGCATTTCATAATCTTTACCATTTAAAATCATCTCCTGACCAAATACCAGACTGTATGGCGAATAACCTGTACTTCTATGAACCGTTGATCTAAGAGCCGCACATATCTCTGGCAGATTGCAATCCCAATTGGTGTGATCGTTCCCAATGTACGCCCGGATGGATGCCAGCACCGACCTATTCACCCGTTCAGACGAATTAGACTGGGGAGAGTAAATTGCGGTGCAAACATGTCTCACTCCAAATCCAGTGAGAAACGACTCGAAAATCCCAGATCTAAATTGGCTCCCATTATCCGTCAGAACGGTTTCTGGTACACCAAATACAGGGAAAACAAATTTTCGTAAGTAGTCGCAAATCAATCCGGAAGTGAATTTACGCAAAGGCTGCAAAAATAAGAACTTAGTCAAATGGTCAACGATTATGAGCACTCCAATATTACCACTTTTCGATCGAGGGTAAGGTCCGAGTAGATCAAGGAAAAGCTTTTGGAATGGGCGTTCAGATGTCATGGGCCTACCCATAGGCGGTCTCAAAATAACGTTAGGGTTTTTCGTGCATCTACAGGTCTCACATTTAGAAACATAGTCCCGAATCTGCAAGGTCATTTTGGGCCAAAATAAGTACCTTTTTATCTTCTCCATGGTCTTGGCTATTCCGCAGTGCGCAGACGAAGGTGGATTATGGGCGCGATGAAGTACACTAGGAACCAGACTTTCCGGAATCCATAATCTCCAGCAGTCTCCTTGGTCATCTATACTGCTAGAAAACTGCGTCCTCTTGTAGAGAAAATCGTCAACAACCTTCAAATCGGGATACCTAGAACCCGCCTGTAGGACCTTTTCCTTAAGCACCTCATACTCCTTCGACCTAAATTGATCCGAAGACAAATCGACAATAGGACCATCATCCTCAACTGCATCTATCTCCTCACCGGGTATACGAGAAAGTGTATCGGCAACAACATTGGCGGATCCTTTCCTGTGCAATATGGTAAATCTAAACCCTTGGAGCTTGAGTGCCCATCTCGCCAACCGGCCAGAGAGATCACGCTGCCTCATTAGCCACTGAAGGCTAGCGTGATCAGTTATGACGCAGAACTCCTGGCCCTCGATATATGCGCGAAACTTTTTGATCCCCTGGACGACGGCGAGACATTCAAGCTCTGTTACCGAGTAATTTCGTTGTGCCTTGGTCAGTTTAACCGACATGAATGCTATGGGTAATTCGATTCCCTCATCGTTTTCCTGAGCCAAAACACAGCCCAGACCATTCAAACTCGCGTCGCACAGCAATATAAATCTCTTGTTGAAGTCAGGAGTGACCAAAACGGGTGTCGATGTCAGCATGGACTTCAATCTTTCGAAGGACGCCTGCGCTCTTTCATTCCAACAAAAAGTCTTACCCTTCTTCAGAAGTTCCGTCAAGTCGAAGGAAATGGACGCGAAGTTGTTGATAAACCTCCTGTACCAACCTGAGAGTCCTAGGAAACTCCTTAGCTGCTTCACAGAGGAAGGTACAGGAAAGTCTATAATCGCCCTTATCTTCTCGGGATCGGTCTTTATCTGCCCATTCCCCACAATAAAGCCCAAATACCTGACCTCCGTCATGCAAAATTTCGACTTAGAAATATTTATGGTGAGATTGGCCTTGCATAAGCACAAAGCCACTTCACGCAACAAGATCAAATGCGAATCAAAATCATCAGATAATACGAGTAAATCGTCTAAATAAACAAAAACTCTACTGCGCAAATGTGACGGTATCACACGGTCCATGAGGCGACATAACGTCTGGGGCGCGTTGCACAATCCAAATGGCATTACTGTATATTGGTACAGTGGCCTATTTGGAATTGTGAACGCTGTCACCTGGCGAGACCTTTCGTCCAACGGAATCTGCCAGAACGCGTGTTTCATGTCCAGACCAGTAATGAATCTAGCAGGAGGTAGTCGACTCAAAATGCCATCTATGTGTGGCAGGGGGTAGGCATCCTTCAATGTATGTTTATTAATTTCACGGGAGTCTAAACATAGCCTCTTCTTATCCCCTCGCCTAACAAGCACGCAATTGCTGCTCCACGGGCTGGTGGACTCCTCTATGACCCCCAAGGCCAACATGTGATCAACTTCATCAAACATCATCTTCTCGACGGCCGGTGACACGGGCCAATGCCGCTGTTTGATTGGCTTAGTTCCACCCACATCGATCGTGTGCGTTATAAGATCCGTTCTGCCAAGCCCATTCTTCTCATACGAGGGGAAAGTAGCTATCACCTCATTAAGCCTTCCTTTCTGTCCCATGGTAAGGTCATGCACCATCGCCGGGCCCCCAGGTTTAATATCCTTCCCTACATCGAGTTCAGAGACCACCGGAACATCCCCAATATTAGCCACAGCATCAAAAAGACCGAACTTCTTCCAGAAATTTGTTCCCAAATATATGTCTTGCCTCAAAGATGGAACTATAAAAAATTCTATTTCCGTTGAAATATTCCTGTACGTCAATTCAGTGGTAAATTTTCCTACGACCTCATTAGGAGATCCATTGGCCGTGTTAACATTGCCTCTACATTTCTTGAACTTCCTCTCATTTAAAACAAACTTTGCCGCCTCAAATCCAACGCAACTGATGGTAGCACCAGAATCAAGAAGTGCTAAAAAATTTCTACCAAATAAATCGATATCTATGTACAACCTGCTATCATTGCCGAAAACTACTGCTGAAACCAACTGGGATCTGGTAGAAATCACATCCTTCCAAAATCTGCGCAATCGCCTTGTCGAGCGTTTCGGAGTATTCCTCAAAGGTGTAGAGTTGGAAAAAATTCGTTGCCTTACTTCTAAATAATTTTTAAGCCTCTCGTGATATGGTAATAAAGTCCTCAAAAGTGGGTTCCTAGTACTAAAATTCCTGGCAGGCAAATCTATAGATATCTCCCCTGTTTGTACTGCTACTGAGGACAATCCGGATGCGACAGTTTGGTGTTGGTTGCCGCATCCCTCCTCCGGTTTTCCGAAGGATTGCACTTTCGGCATCTAGGCTTGAATACATCCTTGGTCCCGCAACCATAGCAAAAAATCCTCCTGGGCTCAAGACAATCATCGTATCGGTGACCCTTGGAATCACAATTCCAGCATGTAACATTCCCGTTTCTGTGCTGCATATCAGCCACAACATCGTCCTCAAATATGTCATCGCCGTCAGAATCCTGTATAGCAGAAATATTTCCCCGAAAACCTCGCATGCGACTAGCCTGGGGGTATGACTCAGAGAAGAATGTTTCATGACGACCCACTTCTTCACGAAGACGGGCCAAGGAGTCTATCCGCAAATGAAGCAATTCGTATCTTAGCCCTGGTTTGGAGTTTCTCAGGAGAATCTCGACCAAGTCACGTTCACATACGACGGATGAGAGCTTTTCAACCAACTCCTCGACAGCAGTCTGGTAATCCTCGAAGGTCTCGCTCTCTTTCTGGCGGCGCTTCCTTATTCTTTCCCATATGTCCAAGTCCGATAAGTTGTCGTCAAATTTCCTATGCAATTCAAAACGAAAAGTATCCCAATCAAACCGAGGATTTCTTCTGTGAAACTTCCAAAACCATCTATCTGCCTTGCCAAACAACAAAACATGCAAATTATCGCACAATAGCTCAAAATTTCCTTCAAGATTCTGCCTCGTTAGTGCCTCAACCCTGTAGACGAATTCATCGGTCGACATGCCGTCTTTCGAGCCATCGAACTTCAGATGCCAATTCTGAATTAGCGATGATACCTTCTCCGGAACAACAGAACATCGTGTCCTATTGCTGGTATGTGTGTTCCGTCTATCCACGCTAGGATGGTCATCCCTATTAGAAGAAAAGTTACGAACGCCAGCCCCCATACTAGGCATCTCCCTGGGCCAATCATATTCAGATATATTGGAACCCCGAGGGGACTCCGAAATGGTCATATTATCAAAACACGCCCTAACTTGCCTTTCAATCATGTCATTCAGTGATGCTGCAAGGCCGCGGAAATTCCTCTCCTGTTCTGCACATACTATGTTTCTAATCAAATCGTAATCCACTTGAGACCTATTCTCAGATCTACATTGGTTCCGGTCATCGTCTTTATCGGTAAACTTAACTCTTTGAGTGCCACAATTAGAATCCCTCATGACCGCTTCAGCCAAGTTCCCTTGAAAATTCATGGAACGGGTAACAGGACGACCGAAAGTTGTCTTCCCTCTACTACTCTTAGACTTAGGTTTAGTCCCAGTGTTTCGATTAGCATCATCAACCCCTCCCTGAGCATCACGATTCCCCTCATCTGAGGATAGAAGATTTAGTAGCAACTCCGCGGACTGATCCGGGAAATCGACTTGCGACAATAGGCAAGGTGTCTTACAAGTTGGACAGTTCTGGGTCTCACCAAGCCAAGATCGAGCACAAGTTCTATGAAAAGTGTGTTTACAGTGGGTTACAGCCAAAGGTCTTTCGTTGCCTAAAGACACCTTGCAAATAGTACAGATAGCAGCTGACCCGCTATTGGACAAATCTTCATTGCTATGTCTTACAGACATTTTAATATAACGATAATATAATAAATATAAGTAATCAAACGTCTATCCTCATAATCTGCTGAATCCCTAATATGATGAAATTTGGATATATTCTAAAAAGAAGTATCTTGGTGAACTAAATTCTATTGCAGTTAAAGTTTTATAGTTACAAGGACCCGCCGAAAACCCAAAATCTGTAATGTGGTCAGAGAATCAAAGACTACTCTAATTTCCGATAAATCCA
Organism: Stomoxys calcitrans; assembly: GCF_963082655.1. Taxonomy (NCBI): domain Eukaryota; kingdom Metazoa; phylum Arthropoda; class Insecta; order Diptera; family Muscidae; genus Stomoxys; species Stomoxys calcitrans. Next base: position 98,551,308 of record NC_081554.1, read on the forward strand.
AGCAAACAAAATCTAAGCAAAATCAGTAGATCCGAAAGGAAATATTTGAAAGATAAATCAGGCCAGATATGTAAATTTATTCTCAGAAAATTCTTCGGGTCGACCAATCCGGAACCGAATTGCTATCGCTTATTCCATACAAAAAATTTAACAGAAATTCAACAAACAATTTCTAGCATCAAATTCATCAAATCAAAATGGAAAATAAACAAACAAATGAATTGTGAAGAGGTATGATCTGCACAATATACGAGAATCCCAAAACATACCGAAAGTAAATGCCATGCCTAAACAGAGCAAATAACCTTACAAGTTTTGGGCCCCACGTTGGGCGCCATTTGTGTCGTGTAGTTGATGTTTTATCCACCCAAGAGGGGGGGCTAATCTGATAATCATAAAAAAAAACGTATGTTACCTTATTTAATTTGGACTCAAAAACACAGCTATGCACCTCTAGCTTCGCACTAGCTAGCTCGTCTTATTCATGGGTTCGTCGCGTGCCCAGTCCAACATACAACCACCGAACACAATTTTTTTTAGGTGCACTTGGATACTTAACAAAAAAAAATAACCAAAACAAAATAAATCCGCACTCTCAAAGAAAATTACAAAGCCATTCTTAGACCTTATCAAACTGCCGAAATTGGCATACGGACGGACTCAATAACGGACACCAGTATACTAATTGCGTTCACCTTTCATCACTTCCATGTACTCCAGATCTCATTGAGTACAAATATCCACTACCCTCCCTGCCTTGCGACCGTTTATTAATATCATCGATCGCCCTAAATCATACTAACAACAAGTTAGCTTAACCGATCATATTTATGGGACAGCTGACTACTTGGACAGACCTAACAATAATTTACCAGCGCATAACAAAATCAAATAATTTCTTAAGAGAGTACATTTCTAGTATTTATTCAATGAATGAAGAAAGAAAAAGGTAAATAAACAAAATAATAGTAACTTATAGGTAGGTATGTACGTTCATCTAAGGTATGTATTGAATTAAAATCATAATTGCCTAACTAAAGAGAGTACGTAAGAGAGTAGCAAAACAAAAATTCTAGAGTATCATAAAGAATGAGAAAAAGTTGTAGCAAAAGTGTTATACTTCTTTTTTTTTTTTTTTTTTTTTTTTTTTTTGTATTACAATTCATGTTCTCAATAAAAAAAAAGAAAGGCTTATTACTCAGAGAGAAATTTGGTGACATTCATGAATGAAAGCTAGTAATTGGAAACATGTTAGAGTCTAACCAAAATCTATGGGAAAGTATCTACATGGTGCCAAAAGAAATTACCAAAATATAAAGGTAGTTTGCCATATAGGGCTTCCCACACAAAATTTATAGGAATAATTTCCGAGGTATCTTATATTGGTGAAATGGTATATATTCATAAAAGGTAACTATTTGAATTGTCTTTTACTCACATTTCATTCATCACATTGTTTCTTACTCCATCGTTGGGCCCATCGATATCGTTTCTGATGAAGATTTGCTTAAAGCTGTAAGAGATTACAAATTTTATATGTATATACCATTTCCAGGTTTATACCAGGAAAATTCCTTTTCACACCGAGGAGTTTAGTAGCTTAAAGAATTATCTTAATATTTAGAGGCATATTCCATCACGTTTCCAATTGGTGTGTACCGTTCAGCTCTCACGTGTTCCGCTCTTCCTCTACCAGTTAGGGTTTTAGTGTGATTTTCAGAGGTCTGCACTTTATGAGGCTCGCTTAATCAAATTACTTTATTTGGGTCAGGGTTAGGTGGTGTACAAATTTGAAGAGTATAGGAGAAATCTATTGTATTATGCTTATTCCTTCTCCAGATCCCAAGAAATTTAGGGAAGTTTACTCTCTTCAGAAGGCAAATAGGGTATAGTATATATGGCTTGAGAATTCTGGGGAGCAGTTACCACAGTCACACCAAGGTAACACGTGGTCTTATCAACCGTCCCGCCAGCCAATACGTCTAAAAACAGAATTTTATTTAAGATAATGCTTTTTCTTTCTTCCTTCTTTCCAAGAAAAACTTACCCTCAGATCTTTCAACTATTCTTTTATTTAGGTAAATTTCTGCCAAACACGATGTAGTTTAAAACCACTTGCCCAACTTGGCTATTCGACCACAGAACTCTTTGTCCTACTGTACAAAGACTCTTATAAGATTATCTGTCTAATCAGACCGACTGAGAACCACTTCTTAAGACTTTGAAATCACAATTGAAATGTGGAAGAATTTTGTCGCCAAGCATGGCATACTTCTTACTGTGTGATGTCCAATATCTCCGTTAACAACAACACCACAAGAAAAAAAAAACACGAAAAAAAACTACTTGCTATCGGATAACATCAATCAATTATTCAAAGCTCACAATCGGCAGATCAATAAACAATGCTTACAGCTGATTACTCTTCTCACCCAATGAATGTTATGCGCCTTATTTGGATATTCTTAACAGAGGTCGACCGTTAAATTTCAAAACTTCATAACCCATCTGCAGCAAAGTATATATAAAGATCAAAGAAAATTGAGCTCTAAAGTCGAATATTTCCCACTACATGTCCTGCTCTACAAATGTCTAGAACATTGTTTACCGCTCAGATCAACAGGTAAATAGTTGTGAACTTATTTCCAAGTTTTTCGCCGTTTGGCGCACTGTGCGACGTAAATCGAAGCATAATTCTGTTGTTATTATACCCACCACCCATGGATGGGGGTATATTCATTTTGTCATTTCATTTGCAACACATCGAAATGTCCATTTCCGACCCTATAAAGTATATATATTCTTGATCAGCGTAAAAATCTAAGACCATCAAGCCATGTCCGTCCGTCTGTCTGTTGAAATCCCGCTACAGTCTTTAAAAATTCTGTTTTTGTCCATAAGCAGGTTAAGTTCGAAGATGTGCTATTTCGAACTATATCTTGATATGTACCGATCCGCCGATTTAGGGACTTAGGCCCATTAAAGCCCCATTTATTATCCGATTTTGATGATATTTGGAATAGTGAGTTGTGTAAAGCCAGTCGAAGTTTTGCATCTGGTCATGTGTTTTGGGATATTTTTATACCCAACACCACTACTGTGGTACAGAGTATTATAACTTATTGAATTTGTTTGTAACACCCAAAAGGAAGAGAGATAGACCCATTGATAAGTATACCCATCGACTAAGAATCACTTTCTGATTTAGCTATATGCGTCTGTCTGTCTGTCCGTCCCTCTGTCTGTCCATATTAATTTGTGTACGAAGTACAGGTCGCAGTTTTCATCCGATCGTCTTTAAATTTGGTACAGGCATGTTTTCGGCCTAGATACTAAGCCTATTGAAATTAAAGAAAATCGGCTCAGATTTGGATATAGCTCCCATAAAAATGTTCGACCGATTTTCAGTAATAATGCAATAAAATGGTCATTTGTTAACCGATTCTCTCGAAATTTGGCAGGAAGGATTTTTTATGACTCTCGACATTACTGGTGAATTTCATTATGGTTTACAAATGGAGTCGAGCTAATGACCATTACAAAGAAGATTTTAAGTTGTGGAATATTACTGAAAGGAAACTGCCTGATAGACAAATACTTGTACACATAGACATTGCGGACGCCTGTTCGACACATATTTGCACACATAGATATTGCGGCCGTTGGTATTCATTTCGGAATGTGGTGAAAATTGTCTCGTCAATTTTATTGCTCTGCTAATGCCTACACTGTTGCCTACTGACTACTTATATCATTATTCTCTGAAAAATTACTATGGAATGTAAACAGATATGCATCTGCATTTGCCTACTGGTCAATATCTCAATCAAGAACTTCCTTAAATCTGTCAAAATTTTTTTGAGAGACACATTTGCACTCCATTTGCCGACTGATCAACATTTCATTCAAGAAACTTCCTTAAATCTGTTTGTGCCAATACTATTTTTGCACTACCTAAGTATTGTCCCTTCTTATTCTCTGTTTCAGCTATGAAACGCATTTGTATGGTTTGCCTAACTCTTTTACAAGCAGCGTGTACAATAAACAACAACAAAACTTTTCTCTTTTATTTTATTTCTTCTTCTCAAAACCCTCATAAATTAAGCAGCAGCCATTTTCAACAAACAACTGACTTTCCAGCAGTAGGGCTGCTATTCTTAAATTGTAGAACTTTGCTGTAATAGCAGAACTTCTGCAGTAACAGCAGCAAAATTAACTACTAACAGTCAGCAGACAGTGTTTGTCATTTTCGGCAGACTTTTTCTATGAATGTACATGTTTATATTTGGTAAATAAAAACGTTGTTTGCTATAGGAGTATTTAATTTGTTAAGTAAACTTGGTTAAGTAAAATTACTTTCCAAACCCAAGTTTATGAAATCTGTAATTACAGATGAGTAAAACTTACTAAAAATACTTTTTATTAGTGTAGGTCGGTTGGAATTGTAAATGGGCCAAATCGGTCCATTTTGATATAGCTGCCATAAAAACCGATCTTTGGTCTTGACTTCTTGAGCCTTTAGAGGGCGCAATTCTCGTCCCATTTTACTGAAATTTTCCACGTAGCACTTCCAACAACTGTTTTAAGTATAACTCAAATCGGTTCATAATCTGGTATAGCTGTCATATAAACCGATCTTGGATCTTGACGTCTTGAGCCAATAGAGCGCGCAATTCTCATACGATTTGGCTGAAAAGGCATAAGGTATTTCGTTATGACTTCCAATAACTGTGCTAAGTATGGCGCAAATCGGTACATAACCTAATATAGCTGCCATATAAACCGATCCGGGATCTTGACTTCTTGAGCCTCTGGAGGGAGCAATTCATATCCGTTTTGGCAGAAATTTTGTACAACGTCTTCTCTCATGTCTTTCAACATACGCGTACAAGGTGCAATTCTTATCCGAATGAACTGAAATATTACACAATAAATTCTACAATGTTCAGCATTCATTTATGGTCCAGATCGGACTATAACTTGAATAGCTCGAATGGCATAACAGTTCTTATTCATTATTCTTTGTTTGCCTAAAAAGAGCAAAGAACTCGTCAAATGCGATCCATGGTGGAGGGTATATAAGATTCGGCCCGGCCGAACTTAGCACGCTCTTACTTGTTCTTTATAAGAAGCTTGGATATAGAGCGATCTCCCGATTAAGCTTCTAGAAATCATGAAATGCGTATCTGTGATACGATTACGCTAAAATATGGAACATTGGGTTGAGTTGGTCTGTATTTCAATATATCTACCACACAAATCGATCGTCTTCTTTACTGTCTTGGGCCAATCTGCTACATGATTTCGTTGAAATTTAGAAGAGTAAGTTAAACTGGACCCCTTAAAATAATTTTCGGATATGGTTTAGATCGGACTATATTTGGATGTACAATAGCTGTCATATCGACCGATCTCCAGAAGTTAGGTTTTGAGCACTTCAAAGGCGCATTTACTGCCAGATTTCACTGAAATGTGGTACAGTTAAATATTGAGCATGATCTAGATCGAAGTGTTAACTAACTGTACAGAGATTGTTCTCCCTAAATTAACTTATGGTGTTATAAAGGGTGCATTTTCCATCGGATCGGTGACATTTTTTCCTGACATTTTCCACACAAAACATGATGTGAGCACCCATAGTGCACTGAGCAATTGTATAGTGCTGTTCACTGTATTACTTTAGCCACTACACCACCGCTGTCGTCCAAGTTGTTGTTGGTGTTGCAGCAAACAACAATGACCACTGAAGATATATAGTTTTTATTTATGACCATACTCCTTTTGTTTCTTTTCATTCCTTGTCACATTTGTATTTCACAGCAATATTTTGTCAACTTAAAGTTCATGGAAAGCGAATAAAAGAAAACAAAAAGCAAAGAATGGATTTCAATAGAATTGAGTGTTATTTGTAGGTTGCACAGACGTTGATGCTATGGGGGAACACTTTTTAAGAGATTAAATATATTTGATATTAGAGAATTAAAAATTAAAATTTTTGCAACAATTTTCAGACAAAATTTGTATGAGAACAGAGTTTATACTTTCATTTATCTTTGTCCATTAACGTAATTTAAGCCAAATTAATTCCTTATTTGAGATAAAATCGCCTAATTTTATTTGTGTATTTAAAAGTCATGTGTTAGTAATATTTCTGCAAATAAACAATTACATATTTTCAGTTTTAATGACTGTAGCGTGCCCCCAGCATAGGATAGTGGTGGGTAGAATACCTCGACATATTGATCTGCGACCACATAAAGTATATATAGTCTTGATCATCTTGACCTTCTAAGTCGGTCTAGCCATGTTCGTCCGACCGTCTTTGGAAACCATAATAGCAGTCGTACAAGTGAAGCTAGCCGCCGTAAATTTTGCAAACTATATTTGGGATTGCAATTGAGTCATATCGGTTTAGATATAGCTCCCATGTAAACTGATCTGTCGATTAGACATCTTGAGCCCCTAGAAGTCACAATTGGTATCCGATCATGCTGATATTTTGCACGTAGTGCTCTGTTCAAGTATGGTTTAAATTAGTGCATAGTCTGATTTAGCTCCCATATAAACCGTTCTGCTGATTAGACATCTTGAGCCCCTGAAAGACCCAATTTTTGTACGAAGTGTTAGGCCTATAACCTGATATAGCTCCCACATAATCTTTCTCCCAAGTAAACGTCTTCAGCACGCGTCTTGGAATTCGCAATTGTTGTCCAATTTGGCCATGGGGAATATTTCCAAATTGGTCTAAAACCAGATAAGCCGATCTCAGGATTAGCCTTTTACTGCTCCTAAAAGTTTCTTTTTTACTACTCGTATTCCCTTATTTTAAGCGGAATTCATTGCCCAAGAATCGGCCCGTTAGAACTTAGCACATTTTTACTTGTTTCTCAATTATTTTTTTATACACACCGTCATACGACAAGTGATGCATTGATTTTTTTACTTTGCAACATCTTGCAATTTTGAACTCCGATTATATGTATTCGTGATCTCCATCTATATCTGATTATATTCTTACTGTTTAAAGATCATAAAATTCGCCTTTTTTAACCCACTACCATCGAATGGTATCATTTCTTTTTTTACAAAAGAAAGTAAAGATATATCTGCGACTCAAGTATGTGAAGTCTTTTTTTATGTATTTGTCTTAAACCTATAGGTTACAAAATCTTACTGACTAATTTAACAGCTAAGTATATTGGGTTGCCCAAAAAGTAATTGCGGATTTTTAAAAGAAAATAAATTCATTTTTAATGAAACTTAGAATGAACTTTAATCAAATATACTTTTTTACACTTTTTTTCTAAAGCAAGCTAAAAGTTACAGCTGATAACTGACAGAAGAAAGAATGCAATTACAGAGTCACAAGCTGTGAAAAAATTTGTCAACGCCGACTATATGAAAAATCCGGAATTACTTTTTGGGCAACCCAATATATAAACAAACAAAAATATATGCATATATATTTTTTGAGCTTTTAAGAATAAAGAGGCTTAAACACTTACATGATTTAAGTATAAAATTAACTTCCTTTTTATGGATTCATGACTTTCTGATAGATCAATTAGATACTAAAATTTTTTAGATTCAAGGACGAGGCGGCGCAAGGGGTCATTATTTGCATAATTGGTGGTATTATAATTTATTTGAGGTAGTTGATAATGACGAGTTGGTCTAATTGGAACGTTTATAAAAAGTCTGTCTAAAATAAAATCTGATAATATTTTACCCTGAAGAATGTTCATTAGTCATTAAAATTTCTTTCTAAATCCATCGTTCACAACCGTAGTGAGCTCTATAATATTCGTTAATGTCGAGCAATGTTTTCGAAAACAATGCTGGTTTTTTGATAATATAGACGACATTTGAAATGATACTGAATCTGTAACCAGTTTCTCAAATAATTTTGGTATAGCATAAAGATTCGCGATACCTCTATATAAGGAAACGTTGGTTTTTTTTTACCCGACTTAATTAAGGAACAATGTAAGACTCCTTCCACATTTCAGGAAATTTACACAGAATATAAAGATTTGTTGACGATTATGCAAAGAGGAAGAGCATGATTTTCCGCACAATGTTTCAGTATGCGTGCTGGGATTCCATCTGCCCCAGGATATGTCATACTTTTGATGCATTCTTAATCGTCATGACACCGAAGTCTATTTTTCCATGTCTGTTCATCCGTCTGCCTCTCGATATATCTGTGGAAAACACGATAACGTCTTAACGAATAAAGCAATTTACTTTAAATTTTGCACTAATCCTTCCCTGTCTACCTACAGGGCTCATGTTTCGATATAGCGTCCATATAAACCGGTATTCCGATTTTATTTATTGCAAGGTTCGGCCCGACATTTGAACTTGACTTACAGACTAAACCTTTTAAAATTTGTAATAACCGGTTCACTTATATCTTTTCGATAACGGTTTGACGAGTGCTAAATTTAAAATTATCTTGTGTTAAATTAAATTTTTGTTTCTATTCGCCAATATAAAAAGTTCTTATACCAAAAAATATGTAATTAAAATTTTTTTCATTTTGTCGAAGCGGAGTGGTTTTTGATATTGAAAACACTCCGCGTTCTAATTTTCTCTCCCGCTCCGGCAAAATTAGACCTGCTCCGCTCCGATCCCTGAGTTATCGTTTTATTTTTTTTTATCCATACCAGGCAGTGCTGCCATGATTTTTTCGTGAAAAATCATCAAAATCGTCAAATTTTTGAAATTTCTGAAAAAACGTCATAAAATCGTCACACCTAAAATGCGTCCTTTTTATTAAGACTCCCGAGGGTAGAACTGTGAAAGCAAGAATGTAATAAAATTTGTTTAAGGGAAAATATTTAACTGAAATTTTGAATTTTGCTGAAAAAACGTCATAAAATCGTCACACCTAAAATGCGCATTTGTCATCAAGATTTCGCGATTTCTCGAGGATAGAGCTCTGAAAGCAAGATTATAATACAATTTTTTCAAAGGAAAAAATTTAACTGAAATTTTCGTTAAACACAAAATTTTTGAGTGACATCTTTAATAAAATTTCATTAGAATTTTTCTGAGGAGATAGTCTTAATCAAATGTTGACTAAAAGGAAACTTTTTGAATGGAATGGAATTTTTATTGAAATATTGATTTCTTGTTTAGCTTGCGTTCTTTTTGATTTTTTCACATAATTTATTCTATAAATGAGATACTGAAAAAGAACAATTAATAATGCACGAAAACCGAGACAGTAAAAACCCGTCGGAATTATCATACTCGTATATAGCAAAATTATGTCATCTGAAAAAAATTGCCAAAACTTAAAGGGATTTTACTCAAAAACCGTCAAGCGTCAAAAAGCCAAATTTTGGGTAACCGCTGCAGAAAATTTGTTCTGATTTTCTCGCCGGGATTTAAACTAATTTTTAAATGGCCCAACATTAATTTGAGTTTGTTATCCATTTCAATATGCATTTAATTTTAAAATTAATTCGTTGTAAAAGCTGAAGTTTGTTAATAACTTATTTACAAAAAGATGCATTATGGTGGGGATCTGTAGATCTTAAATGATGAGTCTGCAGAGGAACACCTCTGGGAGGTACACTGTCTCCTCTACTACTTAAGAATATAGACATTAACAATACAATATATATAAAGCACTTTAAGCAGGTATAGTTAAGTAGCCTCTATGTAGTAGAGCTTTGATATCATCCGTGATACAATGTCCCACGATCTAGTTAGTTTTGATTATGCAATGTCTGAGATGCTATTTGGTAAAAAGCACTGTACCACTATTTCCGATAGAATTGTTTGGAAGTACAACGCACTTGGTATAGAAGTTACATAAATGGTTCCAGACTAGAGGACCAGGTGATCTGGAGTTAAATCTGAAGAGCTATATCTGGTCATATAGAGAAGGTAACACGTCCCCGACCACTGACACACGTACCAAGCAGAGAGGATTTCTGCAATGAAAGAAGTGATGGCTTGGTTATGATAAACTGTCATAACATTGCCAATCGTTGCAACGATTGGCATAAATATCTTCTCAGACAGCCAGGCAGAACTAAAAACCGCACTCGACTATCGCAGATCTCTCAACGAGATGGCTGAACAGTTTAAAATGCACCTGCTCTGGGTGCAGGACTACAGAGATATTGCAGGGAAATGTGCTGATAGACTCAGGGTTGTAAGTTACGACTTCTGCCGAGGAAGAGGAGTCTATAGAACATATGCGGTGTGGCTATCCCGCACTGGCAGGCAGCAGGTTTTCCACCTTAGGTTCTCATTTATTTGAGGACTTGAGTATGAATTAATGGACTTGACGGTTTGAATTGTTCGACGGTGCATCTTTCTCCTCCTCTTCCAATGGCATCACAATAGACGAAAGCGTCTAAGTTAGTCTGATAGAAAACTGCCACTTAACCCCGACCTTACTACTAAACTAAAGTTCCCATGTACATTCCATTACGGAACAGGGGATACTTCTCTCATATAAATAAGTGCAGTGCGTTTAAAGTTTAAGCTCAATGATAAGGGACCTCCTCTTTTATTCCGAGTCCGAACGGCGTGCCGCATAGCGACTCTACTTGGTAGAGAAGTTTTAACATGGCAGTATGCCTTGCAAATTTAGCCAGCATTAGTAATGGGATAACCTCCGCTGAAAAATTTGTCGATGTTCACGCCGGGATTTGAACTCAGGCGTTCGGCGTCATAAGCGGACATGCTAACCTCTGCGCCACGGTGGCCTCCAAAACCTTACCCTAGCAGAAGCAAATTAATGCTTAGATGCTCAGTTCAAATAATGGTAGACATTTAGTAATTGGAGAAGAACACAAGAGGCCGAATCTCTTAGAGAAATTTTCTGCATTCGACTAAAAGAAATGTTTTGCACCTTTGTTATATATTACATATGTACAAGTCACTCTTTCCATAGTAGTCCTTAAGTACGCTCCTGCTTATTGTATTCATTGCACTTTACTGTTATTATACCCTCCACCATAAGATGGGGGGTATACTAATTTCGTCATTCTGATTGTAACTACTCGAAATATTCGTCTGAGACCCCATAAAGTATATATATTCTTGATCGTCGTGAAATTTTATGTCGATCTAGCCATGTCCGTCCGTCTGTCCGTCCGTCCGTCCGTCCGTCCGTCCGTCCGTCCGTCCGTCCGTCCGTCCGTCTGTCTGTCGAAAGCACGCTAACTTCCGAAGGAGTAAAGCTAGCCTCTTGAAATTTTGCACAAATACTTCTTATTAGTGTAGGTCGGTTGGTATTGTAAATGGGCCATATCGGTCCATGTTTTGATATAGCTGCCATATAAACCGATCTTGGGTCTTGACTTCTTGAGCCTCTAGAGTGCGCAATTCTTATCCGATTGGGATGAAATTTTGCACGACGTGTTTTGTTATGACATCCAACAACTGTGCCAAGTATGGTTCAAATCGGTTTATAACCTGATATAGCTCCCATATAAACCGATCTTGGGTCTTGACTTCTTGAGCCTCTAGAGGGCGCAATTCTTATCCGATTGGAATGAAATTTTGTACGACGTGTTTTGTTATGATATCCAACAACTGTGCCAAGTATGGTTCAAATTGGTATATAACCTGATATAGCTGCCATATACACCGATCTGGGGTTTTGACTTCTTGAGCCTCTATAGTGCGCAATTCTTATCCGATTGGAATGAAATTTTGCACGACGTGCTTTGTTACGATATCCAACAACTGTGCCAAGTATGGTTCAAATCGGTCCATAACCTTATATAGCTGTCATATAAACCGATCTTGGGTCTTGACTTCTTGAGCCCCAAGAGAGCGCAATTCTTATCCAATTTGAATGAATTTTGGCACGTAGCATTTTGTTATGATATCCAACAACTGTGCCAAATATGGTTCAAATCGGTTCATAACCTGATATAGCTGCCATATAAACCGATCTGGGATCTTGACTTCTTGAGCCTCTAGAGGTCGCAATTATTATCCGATTTGCCTGAAATTTTGTACGACGGATTCTCTCATGACCATTAACATACGTGTTTATTATGGCCTGAATCGGTATATAGCCCGATACAGCTCCCATATAAATCGATCTCTCTATTTTACTTCTTGAGCCCACAAAGGGCGCAATTCTTATTCGAATGACATTTTACACAGGTCTCCAACATATAATATTATTGTGGTCCAAACCGGACCATATCTTGATATCGCTCTAATAGCAGAGCAAATCTTTTCTTATATCCTTTTTTGCCTAAGAAGAGATGCCGGGAAAAGAACTCGACAAATGCGATCCATGGTGGAGGGTATATAAGATTCGGCCCGGCCGAACTTAGCACGCTTTTACTTGTTTTTATCCTAAGCTCTGTGTAATCATCAATAAAGATAAGGACTACAACAACAATAAAAGTGGTCCTTTTGCCAATGTTTGTCAGATCTCGGCTTAGGGCTGTAATATATTATTTATTTTATGGTAACAGTTGGAGAAAAGTTAAACACAATTTTATATATATATAGTTTTATACCCTCCACCATAAGATGGGGGGTATACTAATTTCGTCATTCTGTTTGTAACTACTCGAAATATTCATCTGAGACCCCATAAAGTATATATATTCTTGATCGTCGTGACATTTTATGTCGATCTAGCCATGTCCGTCCGTCTGTCCGTCCGTCCGTCCGTCCGTCTGTCTGTCGAAAGCACGCTAACTTCCGAAGGAGTAATGCTAGCCGCTTGAAATTTTGCACAAATACTTCTTATTAGTGTAGGTCGGTTGGTATTGTAAATGGGCCATATCGGTAAATCTTTTGATATAGCTGCCATATAAACCGATCTTGGGTCTTGACTTCTTGAGCCTCTAGAGTTCGCAATTCTTATCCGATTGGAATAAAATTTTGCACAACGTGTTTTGTTATGATATCCAATAACTGTGCCAAGTATGGTTCAAATCGGTCCATAACCTGATATAGCTGCCATATAAACCGATCTTGGGTCTTGACTTCTTGAGCCTCTAGCTTGCGCAATTCTTATCCGATCAGAATGAAATTTTGCACGACGTGTTTTGTTATTATATCCAATAACTGTGCCAAGTATGGTTCAAATCGGCCCATAACCTGATATAGCTGCCATATAAACCGATCTTGGGTCTTGACTTCTTGAGCCTCTAGAGTGCGCAATCCTTATCCGATTAGAAGGAAATTTTGCACGACGGGTTTTGTTATTATATCCAACAACTGTGTCAAATAAGGTTCAAATCGGTTCATAACCTGATATAGCTGCCATATAAACCGATCTGGGATCTTGACTTCTTGACCCCTAGTGGTCGCAATTATTATCCGATATGCCTGAAATTTTGTACGACGGATCCTCTCATGACCATCAACATACGTGTTTATTATGATCTGAATCGGTCTATAGCCCAATACAGCTCCCATATAAATCGATCTCTCTATTTTTTTGAGCCCCCAAAGGGTGCAATTCTTATACGAATTGGTTGAAATTTTACACAGGTCTCCAACACATAATTTAATTGTGGTCCGAACCGGACCATATCTTGATATCGTTTTAATAGCAGAGCAACTCATTTCTTATATCCTTTTTTGCCTAAGAAGAGATGCCGGGAAAAGAACTCGACAAATGCGATCCATGGTGGAGGGTATATAAGATTCGGCCCGGCCGAACTTAGCACGCTTTTACTTGTTTCAATATATGTATTTGAAGTACATAGATTTGTACTGTTCATCGCTTTTCCAATGAACGTGCAAATTTAGGAACAAATGGGAAGCACCTTGCATATCGGTGAGTGTTGCCCGATTCGAATATAAGCTCAAAGATAAGGCCTATTTATACACCCATAGAAAAAAGTTATCCTGACTGTTATTGTTAGCAATAAATTTTGTTGCTATTTCAGCAGTGGTTCAGCAATTTCAGAACAGCAGGCTGTGTCAGCTGTTTACTGAAAAATGACTGCTACTTAATTTATAAAGGGGTTGTTAGAAGCAGAGTTAAACAAAATTAAATAAAATGAAAGAGAAGCTTTTACTTTTTAGAAATAAAATGAGAAAAGTTGCCTGATCGCAGCCAGAAAGAATACCGAAAATAATCAAAACAGGAAAACATGGATAATATCATGACATTCCATGTCATTTGCGACACAAAAGAAACGTTCAAGAAGTGTTGTTGTTAAGTTTCAATGAGAAAAATCGCAATAACAAGTAAAAGGGTTCTAAGCTCGGCCGGGCCAAATCTAATAAACCCTCCACCATAGATCGCATTTGTCGAGTTTTTCCCGATATCTCTTTTTAGGCAAACAAAGGATAACAGAAAATAATTGCTTTAATATTGGAGCTATATCAAGTTATGGTCCGATTCGGACCACAATTGAATTAAATGTTGGAGACATAGTCGAAGTCACTGTGTAAAGTTTCAGCCAATTCGAGTAGGAATTGCGCCCTTTAGTGGCTCAAGAAATAAAATAGAGAGATCGGTTTATATAGGGGCTGTATCAGGCTATAGACCGATTCGAACCATATTTGATACGTATGTTGAAGGTCATGAAAGAAGCCGTTGTAAAACATTTCAGCTAAATCGGTTCATAATAACAACACCTCATGGGAAATTTCAGCCGAATCGGGTAAGAATTGCGCCCTCAAAAAGTCAAGATTCAAGATGGGTTTATATGGCAGCTATATCAGGTTATAGACCGATTTGATTCATAATTAGCACAGTTGTTGGAAATCCTAACTTTACACGTCGTGCAAAATTTCAGCCAAATCGGCTTAGAACTGCGCCCTCTAGACACTCAAGGAGTCAAGACCCCAGATCGGTTTATATGGCAGCTATATCAGGATATGTACCAATTTCAGCCATACTGCATGCACAGTAGTTGGAAGTCATAATAAAACACCTCATGCACAATTTCAGCCAAATCGGATAAGAATTGTGCCCTCTAGTGGCTTAAGAAGTCAAGATCCCAGATCGATTTATATGGCAGCAATATCAAAACATGAACCGATATAGCCCATTACAATCCCAACCGACCTACACTAAAGAGTAGTATTTGCGCAAAGTTTCAAGCGGCTAGCTTTACTCCTTCGAAAGTTAGCGTGCTTTCGATAGACAGACGGACGGACGGACTTGGCTAGATCGACTTAAAATATCATGACGACCAAGAATATATACACTTTATGGGATCTTAGACGATTATTTCGAGGAATTGCAAATAAAATGACGAAATTCCATTCTCCGGAACAAAAATTGCTCGGCTCCATCCAACAGCAACGGATAGAGAACAAGGGACAGGACGTTGTTGTTGCAATTCACACACGTTTTTCGAATAAGAAACAACAACATCTAACAGCAGTGAATATAGAGATTGGGACAGAAATTTTGTTGTTGCGTAGCACACAAGTGATATGATATTGTTGTTGTGCTTACTATCAGCAATGGGTAATAAACGAGTACAAATGATGTTGTTTTACTCATAAATAGAATAGGATGCCAAAAAATTGAATAAATGTTGGCACAGGCTGATTTAAATAAATTTCATGAATGAGATATATATCACTAGGCAAACGGAGAAATGTGTTCGGGTGGACGTTGCGGTCAATGCAGCATAGAGAATAATTAATTCGTGCAGAGTTAGATTTGAAGTGGATGTTTACCTTCCATAAACTATGTTTATTCCATCTATCTATATATAAATGAAATTGTGTTTGTTTGTTTGTTTATTTGTTTGTGGGTTTGTAAATTTGTTTGTTCCGCATAGACTCAAAAACGGTTGAACCAAAAGCACCACCCAAAAATAAAAGTGGACTGATCGGGGCAATATGTGACTCAAATGAAAGGTATTCGGGAGAAGAATACAAATTTGATATCAAAATTTGGGTCCAAGTACCTAGGAGGCTGCCCGACCCCAAAACCCCTTCAAATAGGCATATTGGACAATATAGCCCTCAAGTGAAATGTATTCCGGAGTAGATTACGAATATGGTCTGAAAGAAGGAATAGGCTATATAATTTGTTGATATTGGAAAGGGGCGGACCCTCCCCCGTTACTCCAAAAACACCACCTAAAATAAAGGTTGACCGATCGGGAGAATATGGGTGTCAAATGAAAGGTATTGAAAGTATAATACGAATATGGCATTAAAAGTTGGGTCCAAGGAACCCAGGGCCACTCCAACCCCAAAAGATCCCCAAACAAACATATTGGACGTACATATCAATATGGAACTCAAATGAAAGATATTCGGAAGTTGATTATGAATGTGATATAAAAAATTATGTCTAAGTATTTGCGGGTCGCCACAACCCCAAAAAGCCCCCCAAATGGGAATTTTACTCGATCATAGCTATACAATTCTCAAATGAAAGGTATTTGGGAGTTGATTGACATTAATCTTTGTGTCCAAGAATCTAGGTGGCGCTTTACCTCCAAAATTAGCCTCCAATAGATTATTTGACCAATTCAAACAATGGTGGATCAAATGATAGATACTTTTGAGTAGAGTGCGTCATTCAAATATGTACTCAAGTAGCAGAGGGAATGTAGTGCACAACCCTCATATAGACACCCTGCACCAAACGGTTGTATACACCAATCACGACAATATGGGGTTAAATTAAAGGTATAAGGTTGTGAACTGCGAATCTGATATCTTCATTCTGCTCATAAATCTATAGATCAATCACCTAATCACGACCTAACAGGACACTGTCTGATGTAATTAATGTGTGGGGACACAAATTAAGGTAGGCCGCCATATACTCAAAATTATGACGTTCAGCATGACAGCGAGAGTTCCAAACGTTAACATTAAGATTGCAACCATTTTAGCTCATCGATAGACAAGACCAAACGACGGGCTGCTGAGCAAAACATTTTTGTTCAAAACGGGCATCAATGTCCAAATTCACAAAATAGGTATCTTTGCGGGACAGAGTTC
This sequence comes from Stomoxys calcitrans, assembly GCF_963082655.1. Taxonomy (NCBI): domain Eukaryota; kingdom Metazoa; phylum Arthropoda; class Insecta; order Diptera; family Muscidae; genus Stomoxys; species Stomoxys calcitrans. The sequence continues at coordinate 98,568,240 of NC_081554.1, forward strand.
GGGGCCGAAAAACCCATCTAATACGCTCCAATAAGACGTATAGTTCTCTCGGGATAGTATGGGAATTAAACAAAAGGTCTATGACAGTAATGCGTATTAGAATTCAAGTATATGGGTCAAGTCCTGCCCTTCAGCCGGAAATGTAGACAAAAGGTCTATGACAGTAATTGATATAAAAATTCAAGTATCTGGACATTAAAGGAATCAAATAAATTGTCTTTTGGGTCTTAGTGCCGGGGGGCCGGCCCTCTCCTATTAATAACAAGTAAAAGCGTACTAAGTTCGGCCGGACCGAACTTATATACCCTCCACCATGGATCGTATTTGTTGAGATCTTTTCCCGACATCTCTTCTTAGGCAAAAAAGGATATAAGAAAATATTAGAGCGATATCAAGATATATTCCGGTTAGGACCACAATTAAATTATATTTTACCTGTGTAAAATGTCAGCCAATTCGAATAAGAATTGCGCCCTTTGGGGGCTCAAGAAGTAAAATAGAGAGATCGATTTATATAGGAGCAGTATCGGGCTATAGCCCGATTCATACCATACTATGCACGTATGTTGATGGTCATGAGAGGATCCGTCGTACAAAATTTCAGGCAAATCGGATAATAATTGCGAGGCTCAAGAAGTCAAGATCCCAGATCGGTTTACATGGCAGCTATATCAGGTTATGAACCGATTTGAACCTTATTTAACACAGTTGTTGAAAGTAAGAATAAAATACGTGATGCAAACTTTCAGCCAAATCGAATAGGAATTGCGCCCTCTAGAAACGCAAGAAGTCAAGTCACCAGATCTGTCTATATGACAGCTATATCAGGTTATGAATCGATTTGAACCATACTTGTCACAATTGTTGGATATCGTTACAAAATACTTCGTGCCAAAATTCATTCAAATCGGATAAGAATTGCGCCCTCTAGAGGCTCAAGAAGTCAAAACCCAAGATCGGTTTATATGGCAGCTATATCAGGTTATGGACCGATTTGAACCATACTTGACACAGTTGTTGGATATCATAACAAAACACGTCATGCAAAATTTCATCCCAATCAGATAAGAATTGCGCACTCTAGAGGCTCAAGAAGTCAACACCCACGATCGGTTTATATGGCAGCTATATCAAAACATGGACCGATATGGCCCATTTACAATACCAACCGACCTACACTAATAAGAAGTATTTGTGCAAAATTTTAAGCGGCTAGCTTTACTCCTTCGGAAGTTAGCGTGCTTTCGACAGAAGACGGACGGACATGGTTAGTTCGAAATAAAATGTCGCGACGATCAAGAATATATATACTTTATGGGCTCTCAGACAAATATTTCGAGTAGTTACAAACAGAATGACGAAATTAGTATACCCCCAATCCTATGGTGGAGGGTACAAAAACAAAACCAAACTGTTATGTAGGACGCCCGAGAATATATCGTATTCAAATGAAAGGTCGTGTCAGAGGGCAATCCCCCTCCCATCATTCCCAGAAAAAAATTTATTAAAAATAATAAATCAAGACGGATCTGCATAGATTACGACAGCATTCCACTGTAGGACCTGGGGATCTTGAAAAATGTGGTATCCCAAGTGGTAGCTTTGAAATATGATTTTGAATGAAGATAACCAATACAAAAAAAATAATTGGAGTGGATCTGAACGAGATCCGTAGATCCTTTATGCCGAACATTGTCCAGCTCGGACCATATTTTGATATATCTGCCATATAGACCGATCTACCAATATAGAGTATTGAGCCAATAAAAGGAGCATTTTTCATCCGATTTGGATGAAATTTGAATCAGTTCGTTTTGGTACTCCTCTAAACCTTTTTGTTCAAAATTTCATCTAAATCGGAGGAAAAGTGCTCCTTTTATGGGCTCAAAACTCTTATATCGAGTGATCGGTCTATACAGAAACTATAAAAGGGTTAAGGGTTTGGCACTCACTGTGCCAAATTTTGTCGCAATATAATGAAAATTGCTCCTTTTATTGGCTCATTATACTATATCATGAGATCGGTCTATATGGCAGCCATATCCAAATATAGTCCGATCTGAACCACTCTACATAGAAATGGGTAGGGGTCTACCAGAACTCACTGTGCCAAATTTTGTCGCAATATAATGAAAGTTGATCCTTTTATTGGCTCATTATACTATATCGGGAGATCGGTCTATATGGCAGCTATATTCAAAAATAGTCCGATCTGAACCACTCTACACTCTAAATGTTCTACCAGAACTCAGTGTGCCAAATTTCATCGAAATCGGATGAAAAATTATCAATTTATTGCCTCAAGACATTAAGTCTGGAGATCGGTCTATATAGCAGCTACAATATATATAACTAAAATCCGATTTTATAAGATCAGAACATCAGGTTTATATATTTGCAAAATGTTTCTATACCCAAGATATCTGCAAAATTATAAATACCCAAATAATAACCCAAAAAAGGTATTTATTGCGTATTACCCAATAAATACACAAGCGTTGGGTATTTACCCGGTAGAAACCCATATCTAGGCATTACTTAACAGGAAATAGCATACTATCACATCTGTCATGAGTACATTTAATTCGGCTTGTGCAGGGCTTTAATGCGTCTTAAAAATTTTAGCCGCTTTTTGTACTTGAAATATCAGATTTTGTTTGCCAACATAGCTAATCGAAATATTTGCTAAAGCAGCAGCCCTGTGTTTGTTAAAACTCTATCAATTTTCAGCAAACAAAAGCTGTTGTTTCAGTAAGCATTTTTGCTATTTTTAACAACAAATTTTGTTGTGTGTAACCAAGTCCGGACGGCACACAAAGTCTTTCGATTTACCAGAATTGCAGGTAGATTGCCATATGTTCGTTATTTTCTGGCTTGTAGGAAAGTCATCCCAACAAAATTATATTAAAAATTTCATATATTTTACACGAGTAACTCATTTATTTTTTCCCCATTGCATATCCTTATTCTATGTACTAGTTACTCACTAAACCAAGTGCATTCTTTGCCAGTACAAATATAAGAACCTAATGAAGAATTCTGCAGTTGAGGTTGAGCTGAAAAACTCATAGGCCACTTCCTTCCTTGTTACTATACCGCAACGACGTCAGCGATGTCTTCGATGGACAGTTCTCGAAACGTAGTAAGTCCAGAGAGCACCAGGTGCTTCGTGTTTAGTGAATGTCTCCTGACAGAAGCAGGAGAATGAATGCAAACAACTTTTCGGGCAATGAGTTTTGTGTGTGTGTGTTTTTTCATCACTCCCCATGGGTTCATTGTTATTTTCTATAGATATTTTGCAATGATTGAAGGAGGCAAAAATAAAGAAAAAAAAGAAACCCTCAAATGTAATCGCTTTACACAAAATAAAAAAGCAAGACACCAAAAATACTCATACATACTTCAGTAAGGCGTGTCAGTTAAATAATCACTGCCACTCCACATCGACTTTTATATACTCTACAACGTGAACATTAGAATTGCAAAATGAAACCAGATTTAATTACACATTCAAAATGTATTAAATATATACTGCATCGTGGTTCATTTAAATCTTTGATGTTAACTGATTTTTTTTATACCCACAATCGAAGGATGGGGGTATATTCATTTTGTCATTCCGTTTGCAACACATCGAAATATCCACTTCCAACCCTATAAATTATTATATTTTTTTATCAGCGTAAAAATCTAAGACAATCTACCCATGTCTGTCCGTCAGTATGTCTGTTGAAATCACGCTACAGTCTTTGCAAATAGAGATATTGAGCTGAAACTTTGCAGAGATTTTTTTTTGTCCATATACAGGTTAAGTTCGAAGATGGGCTATATCGGACTATATCTAAGCTTTGCGTTTTGAGAACTCCAAGGGGTTACCCATTTTTTTTTTTTTTTTTTTTTTAAAGAAACTACTAAAAAATATTCCGTGTGAGAGCGGGTGGAGATATCTTTGCAATTTGAAATGGTTAGAGCTGAGGTGCTAACGAGATCGTGGGCAAAATTTCAAGGCCCTATGTTGCCCAGGCGCCTTTTTATTCACCTCGGTATTTCGAAGAAGTAAAAGCGTGCAAAGTTCGTCCGGCCCGAATATTATATACCCTCCACCATGGATCGCATTTGTCGAATTCTTGTATCTCTTTTTAGGCAAACAAAGAATATTGAATAAGAAGTGTTATGCTATTGGAGCTATATCAAGTTATAGTCTGATTCGGACCATAAATGAATTGAATGCTGAACATTGCAGAAGTCATTGTGTTATATTTCAGTCCATTCGGATAAGAATTTACCGATTTGCGTCATACTAGGCGCAGTTGTTGGAAATCATAACACCTCATGCAAAATTTCAGCCAAATCGGATGAAAATTACACCCTCCAGCATCGCAAGAAGTCATGATCCAAGATCGGTTTATATGGGATCTATATCAGGTTATGAACTGATTTGAACCATATTTAGCACAGTTCTTGAAAGTGATACTTAACCACCGCGTGCAAAATTTCATTCAAATCGGGCAAGAATTATGTCCTCTAGAAGTCAAGACCCAAGATCGGTTTACATAGCAGCTATATCAAAACGTGGACCGATTTAACCCGTTTACAACCCAACCGACCTACACTTATAAAAAGTATTTGTTCAAAATTTCAAGCTCCTTCGAAAGTTAGCCTGCTTTCGATAGACAGACGGACGGACTGACTGATATGGCTAGATCGATGTCATGACGATCAAGTATATAAATACTTTATGGGGTCTCAGACGCATATTTCGAGGTGTTACAAACAGAATGACGAAATTAGTATAACCCCATCCTATAGTGGAGGGTATGCAAATTTCAGCGGTGGTTATTCCTAATGCTGGCGATATTTGTGAGGAACTATGCCATTTGAAAATATGGTATGCCAGCTGTCCCACTTTCAGCAGACTTTCTGTTGTTAGAGTAAACAATTTTGCTTTTTTACTAACACATTTCTTTGGCTTTAGACGTAACGTTTATATAGGAAAATATAAACGGAACGATATGCGACTAGGAAGTGTTGGATGACATTAGCTTCTCTGATAATCGTTATATTAGATTCAGCCTTGGAGAAAATACTGCAGATGTGATCCCTCGGCTAAACAGATCGGCACATATTGTATACGACTACTCCAGACCTAGACCAAACAAGTAAGGAAAGGCAAAAGTCGGGCGGTGCCGACTTTAGAATACCCTACCCTATAAACACAAAAGAGGGGGCTACATCTAATTCTGAAACAAATTTGATATATCCAGATAGATTATTAACATCCCTGTATCAAATATCGAGCATAGCAAATATGTTCAAAATGAAATTAGTAGGGTTGACAAATGACAACAAATTATCCAAAACCTGACGAACAAATACATGGGAGCTATATCTAAATCTGAACCTATTTCGACCAAATTTATGGATATTGTGGAATTCGTCGAGGAAAGCGTTGTACAAAATTTTGGGAAGATTGATCAATAAATGCACTTGCATATATATTATATATAAAAATCAATTTGTGTTTGTTTCTAGATTTGTCTGTTTGTTTGTTTGTATGTTTGTGTGTTCCTTACAGATTCAGAAACGGCTGAACCGATTTCTTGAAATTTTCACAGATGGTGCACAATGACCCCGTGGGGAAAATAGGGTACTACATTTTTTGATATCTGAAGGGGGGCGGACCCTCCCCCTTACCCTAATTTTCAGAAACGCCAGATCTCGGAGATGGGTGGTGCGATTTAAGCGAAATTTTGTGTGCTCTCACAAAAGTTGGTATCCAAATTTCGGATGGGGTACCTAGGGGGGCTGACCCACCCTAAAATCTACCAAACATATATTTTGACCAATCACGACAATATGGGACTCAGATGAAAGGTATTTAGGATGAGAAAACGTATCTGATATCCAATAGTCGGACCATGTGATAGGGGGACCACCCCAAGCCCCAAAACACCCCTTAATCGGACATATTTACCGACCATGTCAATGAGGAGCTTAAATGAAAGGAATTGGGGGGTAGAGCAAGAATTGATACCCATTTTCGGGACCAATTTTCCCTCCCTTTCCCAAAATACCCCACAAACAGGAAATTTTTTACTGACCATCGCAATATGGGGCTCAAATAAAGGTATTTGGGAGTAGAATACGAATTTGATATCCATATGTAGGACCATGTATTTAGGGCATCACCTGTTTCCCAAAACACCCCCAAAGGGAAAATATTTTTCGACCATGCCAATATGTGGCTCTTATTAAAAGGTATTTGAGATTAGAAAACGAATTTGATCATCTATATTGGGGCCAGACCAATAAGAATCATGTGGGATTCAGGTAAAGGCACTTATATTGTGAAACTGTTAGTCAAGTTTGCATGGTATTTCACTAAAAGATCTTTAATTGTCGAAAATAAATATTCCAAGGAAACTTTTGTTCCATATAAAGTAAAAAAAAGGCGCAGCGGAGCAGGCCCGGGTCAGCTAGTATATATATATATATATATATATATATATATATATATATATATATATATATATATATATATATAAACAGATTTATATGAAACTCACCAGTAATATCGAGAATCATTAGAGAATCCTTCCTGCCAAATTTCGAGAGAATCGGTTAATAAATGATAATTTTACTGCTGTATTACTGGAAATCGGACGAACATATACATGGAAGCTATATCCAAATTTGAACCGATTTTTTCTAATTTCAGTAAGCTTCATCTCTAGGGCGAGAAACATGTCCATACCAAATTTGAAGACGATCGGATGAAAATTGCGACCTGTAGTTTGTACACAAATTAACATGGACAGACAGACGGACGGACAGACAGACAGACAGACATAGCTAAATCGAATCAGAAAGTAATTCTGAGTCGATCGGTATACTTATCAATTGGTCTATCTCTTCCTTTTGGGTGTTACAAACTAATTCACTAACTTACAATACCGTGTACCACAGTAGGGGTGTAGGGTATAAAAAGGAAGTGGAAATTCCAATTCCGGAGCACATCAACATAATGGTCAAGAGTATTACGAAAGCCTTGAATGATTGGCTTGACATTAATAAATATTTGCTTAAAATATGGAATGAATAACCTTATTCTAAAGACATGGGTTCAACAGTGAGATGCTGCTAACAAAATGATGAGGTTCATACGAGGGTTGCCTTTTATATTTCGGGATTAGGCAAACCTTGTGTTGCAATCTGCCAACTAAAAGATCTATCGTAAAGCTTGAGATTTTTGAGGTTATACGTGCAAAGAACGTTTTGACATACGAGCACTATTTGTGTTGTTTACAGTAACTTAAAACAAGTAAAAGCGTGCTAAGTTCGGCCGGGCCGAATCTTATATACCCTCCACCATGGATCGCATTTGTCGAGTTCTTTTCCCGGAATCTCTTCTTAGGCAAAAAAGGATATAAGAAAAGAGTTGCTCTGCTATTAAAACGATATCAAGATATGGTCCGGTTCGGACCACAATTAAATTATATGTTGGAGACCTGTGTAAAATTTCAGCCAATTCGTATAAGAATTGCGCCCATTGGGGCTCACGAAGTTAAATAGAGAGAGCGATTTATATGGGATCTGTATCGGGCTATAGACCGATTCAGACCATAATAAACACGTTTGTTGATGGTCATGAGAGGATCCGTCGTACAAAATTTCAGGCATATCGGATAATAATTGCGACCTCTAGGGGTCAAGAAGTCAAGATCCCAGATAGGTTTATATGGCAGCTATATCAGGTTATGAACCGATTTGAACCTTATTTGACACAGTTGTTGAAAGTAAAAATAAAATACGTCATGCAAAATTTCAGCCAAATCGGATAGGAATTGCGGCCTCTAGAAGCTCAAGAAGTCAAATCCCCAGATCTGTTTATATGACAGCTATATCAGGTTATGGACCGATTTCAACCATACTTGGCACAGTTGTTGGATATCATAACGAAATATTTCGTGCAAAATTTCATTTCAATCGGATGAGAATTGCGCACTCTAGAGGCTCAAGAAGTCAAGACCCAAGATCGGTTTATATGGCAGCTATATCAGGTTATGTACCGATTTGAACCATACTTGGCACAGTTGTTGGATATAATAACAAAACACGTCGTGCAAAATTTCATTTTAATCGGATAAGAATTGCGCACTCTAGAGGCTCAAGAAGTCAAGACTCAAGATCGGTTTATATGGCAGCTATATCAGGTTATAGACCGACTTCAACCATACTTGGCACAGTTGTTGGATATAATAACGAAACACGTCGTGCAAAATTTCATTCCAATCGGATAAGAATTGCGCCTTCTAGAGGCTCAAGATGTCAAGACCCAAGATCGGTTTATATGGCAGCTGTCCCAGGTTACGGACCGATTTGTATCATACTTGGCACAGTTGTTGGATACTATAAAAAAACACGTCGTGCAAAATTTCATCCCAATCGGATAAGAAATGCGCACTCTAGAGGCTCAAGAAGTCAAGACCCAAGATCGGTTTATATGGCAGCTATATCAAAACATGGACCGATATGGCCCATTTACAATACCGACCTACACTAATAAGAAGTATTTGTGCAAAATTTCAAGCGGCTAGCTTTACTCCTTCGGAAGTTAGCGTGCTTTCGACAGACAGACGGACGGACGGACGGACGGACGGACAGACGGACGGACATGGCTAGATCGACATAAAATGTCACGACGATCAAGAATATATATACTTTATGGGGTCTCAGACGAATATTTCGAGTAGTTACAAACAGAATGACGAAATTAGTATACCCCCCATCTTATGGTGGAGGGTATAAAAAGATTAATCTCGCCCAAAAAATGAAATTAAATCGTGAACGTTTTCGTACGATTATTATACCCTCCACCATAAGATGGGGGGTATACTAATTTCGTCATTCTGTTTGTAACTACTCGAAATATTCGTCTGAGACCCCATAAAGTATATATATTCTTGATCGTCGCGACATTTTATGTCGATCTAGCCATGTCCGTCCGTCTGTCCGTCCGTCCGTCCGTCCGTCCGTCCGTCCGTCCGTCCGTCTGTCTGTCGAAAGCACGCTAACTTCCGAAGGAGTAAAGCTAGCCGCTTGAAATTTTGCACAAATACTTCTTATTAGTGTAGGTCGGTTGGTATTGTAAATGGGCCATATCGGTCCATGTTTTGATATAGCTGCCATATAAACCGATCTTGGGTCTTGACTTCTTGAGCCTCTAGAGTGCGCAATTCTTATCCGATCAGAATGAAATTTTGCACGACGTGTTTTGTTATGATATCCAACAACTGTGCCAAGTATGGTTCAAATCGGTTTATAACCTGATATAGCTGCCATATAAACCGATCTTGGGTCTTGACTTCTTGAGCCTCTAGCGTGCGCAATTCTTATCCGATCAGAATGAAATTTTGCACGACGTGTTTTGTTATGATATCCAACAACTGTGCCAAGTATGGTTCAAATCGGTTTATATCCTGATATAGCTCCCATATAAACCGATCTTGGGTCTTGACTTCTTGAGCCTCTAGAGTGCGCAATTCTTATCCGATTGAAATGAAATTTTGCACGACGTGTTTTGTTATTATATCCAACAACTGTGCCAAGTATGGTTTAAATCGGTCCATAACCTGATATAGCTGCCATATAAACCGATCTTGGGTCTTGACTTCTTGAGCCTCTAGAGTGCGCAATTCTTATCCGATTGGAATGGAATTTCGCACGACGTGTTTTGTCATGATATCCAACAACTGTGCCAAGTATGGTTAAAATCGGTCCATAACCTGATATAGCTGTCATATAAACAGATCTGGGGATTTGACTTCATGAGCTTCTAGAGGGCGCAATTCCTATCCGATTTGGCTGAAATTTTGCATGACGTATTTTATTTTTACTTTCAAGAACTGTGTCAAATAAGGTTCAAATCGGTTCATAACCTGATATAGCTGCCATATAAACCGATCTGGGATCTTGACTTCTTGACCCCTAGAGGTCGCAATTATTATCCGATATGCCTGAAATTTTGTACGACTGATCCTCTCATGACTATCAACAAACGTGTTTATTATGTTCTGAATCGGTCTATAGCCCGATACAGATCCCATATAAATCGTTCTCTCTATTTTACTTCGTGAGCCCCAATGGGCGCAATTCTTATTCGAATTGGCTGACATTTTACACAGGTCTCCAACATATAATTTAATTGTGGTCCGAACCGAACCATATCTTGATATCGTTTTAATAGCAGAGCAACTCTTTTCTTATATCCTTTTTAACCTAAGAAGAGATGCCGGGAAAACAACTCGACAAATGCGATCCATGGTGGAGGGTATATAAGATTCGGCCCGGCCGAACTTAGCACGCTTTTACTTGTTTTTTACAACTTTCGACGTGGATTAGCTCAACAACAGTGCATCAAATCGTATAGTCCTGACTTGGCACCCAATGACTTCTTTTTATTCCAATACGCAAAAAATAAAAGGTCAACGTTTTTCGACACCTGAAGAAGCGGTTGATGCGTTCAGAATGCATGTTTTTAACATACCTCAATCAGAGTGGCAAAAGTGCTTCTTCGAAAATTGGTTCAAACGCATGTAAAAGTGTATAGACCTTAACAGCTATTTTTGGTGATTTATATTTGTTTTTGTGGATTTAGTTTCGTAAAAGCTTTAAAAATTGAGCAGTTTTCCCTTTACCTTTCGAATTGAACTCATAGCTGCGAAATTGACACAATGGTGTAAAGCTACATGTTGATGACGCATTTTATATCTGGATATTAAATCCTGAAAATAATCGTCCAAAAACAAATTCATTTGAAAATTAAAGGGGTGATTTTGGTTAATATGTTTTAAACGAAAACAATATTTATTTGATGGTTTCTGTTGGAGCAAAGATTAAACACAATTTTCTATATAACATTTTTATACGCTCCACCATAAGGTATACTAATTTCGTCATTCTGTTTGTAACTACTCGAAATATTCGTCTGAAACCCCATAAAGTATATATATTCTTGATCGTCGTGACATTTTATGTCGATCTAGCCATGTCCGTCCGTCTGTCCGTCCGTCCGTCTGTCGAAAGCACGCTAACTTCCGAAGGAGTAAAGCTAGCCGCTTGAAATTTTGCACAAATGCTTCTTATTAGTGTAGGTCGGTTGGTATTGTAAATGGGCCATATCGGTTCATGTTTTGATATAGCTGTCATATAAACCGATCTTGGGTCTTGACTTCTTGAGCCTCTAGAGTGCGCAATTCTTATCCGATTGGGATGAAATTTTGCACGTCGTGTTTTGTTATGACATCCAACAACTGTGCCAAGTATGGTTCAAATCGGTTCATAACCTGATATAGCTGCCATATAAACCGATCTTGGGTCTTGACTTCTTGAGCCTCTAGAGTGCGTATTTCTTATCCGATTGGAATGAAATTTCGCACGACGTGTTTTGTTATGATATCCAACATCTGTGCCAAGAATGGTTCAAATCGGTTCATAACCTGATATAGCTGCCATATAAACCGATCTTGGGTCTTGACTTCTTGAGCCTCTGGAGGGCGCAGTTCTTATCCGATTTAAATGAATTTTGGCCCGACGTGTTTTGTTATGATATCCAACAACTGTGTCAAGTATGGTTCAAATCGGTTCATAACCTGATATAGCTGCCATATAAACCGATCTTGGGTCTTGATTTCTTGAGCCTCTAGAGTGCGCAATTCTTATCCGATTTGAAAGAAATTTCGCACGCCGTGTTTTGTCATGATATCCAACATCTGTGCCAAGAATGGTTCAAATCGGTTCATAACCTGATATAGCTGCCATATAAACCGATCTTGGGTCTTGACTTCTTGAGCCTCTGGAGGGCGCAGAATTTTGGCCCGACGTGTTTTGTTATGATATCCAACAACTGTGTCAAGTATGGTTCAAATCGGTTGATAACCTGATATAGCTGTCATATAAACCGATCTTGGGTCTTGACTTCTTGAGCCTCTAGAGTGCGTAATTCTTATACAATTTGAATGAAATTTCGCACGACGTGTTTTGTCGTAATATCCAACATCTGTGCCAAGAATGGTTCAAATCGGTTCATAACCTGATATAGCTGCCATATAAACCGATCTTGGGTCTTGATTTCTTGAGCCTCTAGAGTGCGCAATTCTTATCCGATTTGAATGAAATTTCGCACGCCGTGTTTTGTCATGATATCCAACATCTGTGCCAAGAATGGTTCAAATCGGTTCATAACCTGATATAGCTGCCATGTAAACCGATCTTGGGTCTAAACTTCTTGAGCCTCTAGAGGGCGTAATTCTTATCCGATTTGAATGAATTTTGGCCCGACGTGTTTTGTTATGATATCCAACAACTGTGCCAAGTACTACTTTTAATATTCGTATGATGCTTGCAAAGACATATTTACTCCCAACACTGCTTTACGGATGTGAAGTCTTTGCATATTGTGACTACAATGACTCCCGGACACTAAATGTTGCATATAACAACATCGCACGTTATGTCTTTAACAAAACTAGGAGAGACAGAATATCTGAATTCGCATACAAAATTTTCAACGTTCAATTTAGCAACTACTTAAAGATAAGATGCTTAATACAGCTGCATAATATAATTTACACAAAAGAACCCTTTTATCTTTATAATCGTGTGCAGTTCGCCAGATCCAACAGAGGCAAAAAACTCATTCTTCCCAGGTTCAAAAAACTCTCCTCCGAACGCCAATTCTTCATCAACACAATTCGTCTTTGGAACTCGCTCCCTAATTATTTGCAATTACTAAGCAATGCTTCTGTTTTTAAGACTGAGCTTTTTAAATTTTATGCTTGATTATTGTTTTTTTAATTTTGTTTCTTAATTATACAAATTTAAATTTTATTTATCCAAATTTCAATTTTATTTATACAAATTTCAATTTTATTTACACAAATTTCAATTTTATTTATAAAATGTTTTCCTACTTCTAATTTTTGTAAACCATTACTGTGTATCTTCTTGTGATTCTAGTACAGTCAATTATAAGACTTATGTCTTGTTGTACTAGTAATGTCATAAATAATAAACAAACAAACAAACAAAAAAAAAAAAAAGTATGGTTTAAATCGGTTCATAACCTGATATAGCTTTCATATAAACCGATCTGGGATCTTGACTTCTTGAGCCTCTAGAGGTTGCAATTATTATCCGGTTTGCCTGAAATTTTGACGACTCTCATGACCATCAACATAGGTGTTTAATATGGTCTGAATCGGTCTATAGCCCGATACAGCTCCCATATAAATCGATCTCTCTATTTTACTTCTTGAGCCCCCAAAGGGCCCATTATTATTCGAATTGACTGACATTTTACGCAGATCTCCAACATATAATTTAATTGTGGTCCAAACCGGACCATATCTTGATATCGCTCTGATAGCAGAGCAAATCTTTTATTATATCCTTTTTTGCCTAAGAAGAGATGCCGTGAAAAGAACTCGACAAATGCGATCCATGGTGGAGGGTATATAAGATTCGGCCCGGCCGAACTTAGCACGCTTTTACTTGTTTAAATATATGTCTTTGAATCACTACTATGTTTCTCTTTTCCAACGTGACTCAAAAATTAAATCTTTGTTTGTCGGATCTGACTTCATAATACGATACCCTATTTCTTAACAGTCTAAACCTCAAAAAAACGTTCTTTGCATAAATAAGGAACAATCATTTGAATTAAACCTACCTACTTTTACACCAAAAATATTCCAAATCGCCCACTAAGAATAGGGATTTCTCAGAAAATAGTCTAGATTATACTAGCTTAGTCATATGTATTCATTTATTCGAGCTCGTTTAATGAATCAATCATACCTAGTGTAGAGTGCAGCTGTGATGACTATTAAACAGTAAAGGACAGGACAAGATGAAATTGAAAAATAAGTAAAGTTTTTATGGCTTACCTTTTACCAAAGAAGTTCTCAATGTTGTTTCTGCCGCTGAAGGTTGGTTTTTGTTGTTGCTGTTGCAGTATTTGTTTTTCTTCTACTCCCTTTATGGTGGCATTGTGTTGTTGGCATTTCCGTTGTTGCTTCTTCTGATGTTGTTGTTACCGATGATTTTTTATGTTTCACATTTTATTTGGGGTCAAGAAAAATCCATTAGCAGTCAGTAAAAGTTAAATAGAATCCATTATAGCCACTTTAGGCCAACAATAATACACTCGATGCCTTCATGCTACGGCGAAGGGAAATAAATACCAGACTATACCCCATATGTTTACATGTGCGCAAATACACACACATACTCTTCATATTGTTCACAGCAATTGATGTGCACTAGAATATGGGCATGAAGGATAATGTTGTCCATGTAGCAGTGTATGTGTGTAATCATTCCTAATGAAACGAATGGGCAACATTATAAGTTGAAATCGTTAAATGAAGGAAAACACAAATAAAACGAAAAACATGCAAACATAGAAACCAAAAGAGTTCGATTTGAAGGTATATAGTCTAAACAGAACAGAAAATTGGTATAAGAGCAAATACGAGGGCAGACACATGAATGATTTGCAATCCTCAAAACATATTACAGAGTCACTTTGCCCATGAACATTGCATTAGGGAACAGGGGCAAACTTCTCACATATAAAAGAGGGCTCTCCCATTCAAGTTAAAGATAAATGATGACCTCTTTCTTATAGTCGAGTCCGAACGGCGTGCCGCAGTGCGATACCTCTTTGGGGAGAAGTTTTTTCATAGCAAAGTATCTCACAAATGTCGACAGCATTTTCTGGACGTTTTCTCAAAGCTCGATCCCAGGCGTTTAGCGTCATAGGGGCACATGCTAACCTCTGCGCATTTGTTCGCAATGATAGGAAGGAGAAGAGATAGACCCATTATTAAGAATCTTTACCAATCGAGTCACAATCACTGATTCGGTTTAACCATGCCTATATTTTTTTCTATGTGTTGAGATTAAACCCGGAAGACCAAAAGCCCGTTGAAAAGATCAAGTGGTGGGAGACACCTCGAAACTTGGTGTCAGAGATTTTAGAATAAGATCGAGGCCCTTGGAACGCTATTCTACGTTCGGCTAGAGGAACAAATTTTCTGTCATAGCCAATTAAAGTAAGAAAGTAAGTTGAGATTAAGACAACGTCCCAATATGTATACATCACACTATTTACAATACCGTCATAAATGCAATTTTCAACACTTCTGGTAAATTTCATTGAAATAGGTTGAGACTTGAATAGAGGCCTCGTGTACGTAATTGCTTCTCCCGATTTTCATTCAAAAGGGCATAGTAATTTTCAACAGGTCTTCACGAAAGTTGTGCGGATTATTTTATTATCAATCTACACACTACTGCAATATTTCTTCAATAGTGGTCTACATTTGAATAACTTCAATGAAAATGTATCGAGCAATTTGCACTCTTAATGCTGTAGAATAGTTAATGGATCTGATCAAAATTTTGTACGAACTATTTTATTGCCCATATGAACCCCATTGCCAAATTCCATCAACATTGATTTAGATATTACAAGGTAGCTGACACGTTGTGTTACCAATTCAAATGAAGAATTTTTTTTTTTTTTGGAAAAATATTGTGTTGCCTAAAAAGTAATTGCGAATTTTTGAAAAGAAAGTAAATGGATTTTTAGTAAAACTTAGAATGAACTTTAATCAAATATATAATTGCCATTTTGTTCGATAACCTTTTGCCATCTTCCTTGCAAATATAGTATTCCACGCTCATAGAACTTCTGGCGTTCTGGAGTACTGCAAAGATCGAAATAAATGGTAGTCTGATGGTGCAAGGTCAGGGCTATATGGTGGATGCATCAAAAGTTCCCAGCCAAGCTCACTAAGTTTTTGGCGAATGACCAAAGATGTGTGTGATCTAGCGTTGTCCTGGTGGAATATGACACCTTTACGATTGACCAATTCTGGTCGCTTCTCCTTGATGGCTGTATTCAATTTGTCCAATTGTTGACAGTAAACATCCGAATTAATCGTTTTGTTCCTTGGAAGCAGCTCAAAATATACAACACCCTTTCAATCCCACCAAACAGACATCATAACCTTCTTTTGGTGGATATCAGCCTTTGAAGTGGTTTGAGCTGGTTCATCATGCTTGGACCATGATCGTTTTCGACTAACGTTATTGTAAACAATCCATTTTTCATCTCCAGTTATGATTCGTTTTAAAAACGGATCGAATTCATTGCGTCTAAGGTGCATATCACAAGCGTTGATTCGGTTTGTTAAATGAATTTCTTTCAATACATGTGGTACCCAAATATCAAGCTTTTTCACCAGTCCAAGACTTTTTATGTGATAATGAACGGTTGATTTTGATATATTTAACTTCTCTCCTATCTCACGCTCAGTTACATGACGATCCAATTCGATTAATGCTTAAAATTTGTCAACGCCGACTATATGAAAAATCAGCAATTACTTTTTGGCAACCCAATATATTTTATCGATTTACATGTCAAGAATGTTTGAAAGTAATCCAAATTTGAGAATCCAATCACTTTTGCTCGATATGACCACATTTTTCCTTGGCTATTGCTCCGAGTCAAGCGAGTTGTAAGCAGCTCGAATGTGTTGAATTTCCAAACATCCCGTTCTTTGACGAGAAAAATTTCCGAATTAAACAATTCGTAAACTCAAAATTATTGTGTTTACTTATCCCTGCCCAACTATTTTCTTGACTAAAGTTAAGGTATTTCTATACCAGTATATTAATATATTTTTTGACAATTTAAGGCCCTAATATTTTGTTTATAAGCCACAATAATATTTTAGTAGATATTTGGCTGTTGTTATTTGAACTCATTTTTTGAAATTTTAGGGCTACAATCAAAATTGTAGAATCGTACAACAGCTGAAAATGTTTGCTGTTTCTACCTACATCTCCACCTTGGTTACAAAAAAACTACCGACGGACAAACGAACTGAAAGACATGGCTACGCTTAATCAAGAAGAATTTCTGAATCGAGTCATACATTTTATCACAGTAACAGTTGTGCAAGGTACAGTTAATTTTTTAACAATGAGTGCCGTTTAAATGTGTACTTTGTTTATTAATTTCAGGCTAGGACCTAAAATCTCCAACTGAATCCTATATAAACGTATAGACCCTCCACCATGGATTTTGTCAAGTTTTTTGTACAGTCTGTCTTTATTGGCAGAAACTAAAAAAGACCATCCTTTTTATAGCCACCACCGTAGGATAGGGGGTATATTCATTTAGTCATTCCGTTTGCAACACGTCGAAATATCAATTTCCGACCCTACAAAGAATATATATGTATCCGATCGCCGTAAAATTCTAAGACAATTTAATGATGTCCGTGTGTCTGCCCGTCTATCCGTCCATCAGTTGTAATCACTCTAGAGCCTCCAAAAATTGAGATATTGAAATTTGGCACGGACACGTCTTTTTTAAACACGCTGGTTAAGCTCTTGAACGGGCCCAATCGGACCATATTTGGATATAGCTGCAATATAGACCGATTTTCCGATAAAGGGTCTAATGCCCATAAAAACTTTATTTTTCAACCGATTTTGCTGAAATTTGAAACCGTGAGTAGTTTAGGCTTTCCGACATCTGACCCAAATATGGATTAGATCAGACTATATTTTGATATAGCTGCCATATAGACCGATCTCCCGATAAAGGGTCAGAAGCCCATAAAAGATTTATTTATTACCCGATTTCGCTGAAATTTAAAACAGTGGGCTATTTCAAGACTCCCGACATCTGACCTAAATATGGTTCAGATCGGACTTTATTTAGATATTTATAGACCGATCTCCCGATAGAGGGTCTGAAGACCATAAACGCTTTATTAATTACCCGATTTCCCTGAAATTTAAAACAGTGAGTTATTTTTAGCCTCCTGACTTAAATATGGTTCAGATCGGACTATATTTAGATGTAGCTGCCATATAGACCGATCTGCCGATAAGGGGTCTGAAGCCAATAAAAGCTTTATTTATTACCTCATTTTGAGCCTCACGATATCCGACCTTAATATGTTTCAGATCGGTTTATAATTGGATATATCTGCCAAACAGACCAATATTTTGTTCTACAAATTTTAATAGTTACATATTTATTAGACCACTCAAGGTCCGTGCCAAATTTGGGTGCTTAAGTTATCAAATTTTCACCGGGATTTACATATATACCCGAGGTGGTGGTTACCCAAAGTTCGGCCCGGCTGAACTTAATGTCTTTTTACTTGTTTAGTTTCTTATAAGCTTATAACAAGATTTTTTACATGCTTGGAGAAGAATTGCTTTCTGTAGGTGCTCACGCTGGCAATTCGAGATTTCGGTTTTGTGTGAGACCTACATTACGTTAGGAAACCCTTTGGGCCATACCTAGTATATATACTGGAGGTCAATGCTGAATTCATAGTGCGATATTTCAGCCATATCGGATAAGAATTACGCCCTCTAGAGTCTCAAGGAGAAATATCAGAAGATCGGTTTATATGGGAGCTATATCAACTTATAAGCCGATTCTGCCTTTACTAAGGATACAGCGGTCAAAAAAAGTATTCATCATTCAATGTTTTTTTTTAATAAGTCTACAAAAGACAATTGGAATAAAAACATATTAAACTAATGATGCAGTAGTGCTTGTGTGATATATATGTACACAATTTCATTGTTTTTAAAGAAAAAAATAGTATTTATTGGAACAAAAAGGGCCATTTTACAGCTGAACACAAAAAATTAAACAAAAAAAGTATTCATCATTGCAAAAAAATAAATAACATAATTTAAAAAAATTAATACTTTGTTATTCGACCACCGCGTCTTATAACTTCTTTTGAACGGTTTGACATCGATTGGACTAATTTAGCGGTTATATTTTGGTCTATATTAGTCCATTCCTCCATTATCACCTGTTGCATTTGACTCTTGCTCGAAAAATTGCGCGTTCTCAATTTGCGTTCGAGATTTTCCCAAAGATGTTCAATTGGGTTCAAGTCGGGACTTTGAGGAGGAGTTTTAATGACTTTGGGGCAGTTATACAGCATCCACATCTTGGTATTTAAAGCAGAATGTTTGGGGTCATTATCTTGATAATATTGAAAGTTATTACCAAGCCCAAGTTTTACAGCACTATCTTTTAAATTCCTCTTTAAAATGTCAATGTAATACTTATGATCCATTACTCCATTAATAATTTCGAGATTTCCCGCTCCTGAAGCCGCCATACACCCCCAAACCATTAAACCACCTCCACCATGTTTTACAGTAGCAACTGTGTTTCGTTCTTCAAGCTCTGTATTTGGTTTTCTGTACACTATGACCTTTCCATCGCACCCAAAAAGATTAAACTTGCTCTCGTCTGCAAAAATGACTGTTTTCCAAAATGATTCGGGCTGTTTTACATACATTTTTGCGAAGTTTAGCCTTTTCACTCGGTTTATTTTATTTATAAAGGGCTTCTTACGTGCAGTTCTTCCTCTGTAACTATGCCTTTTGAGTGTATTTCGAATTGTTTGTGTAGTAACTTCCTTCCCTAAATATTCCATAGTGTTTTTACGAAGAATGGTCGCATTTGTCTTCGGAGTTTTCTGAACTTGCCGCACTAGCCAACGCACATCTCCAACTGAAAGTGCTTTTGGTCGACCAGATCTTGGTTTATTGTCAACAGTTTTCGTTTCTGTCCACTTTCTGATGATGGATTGTATAGTAGATCGTGGTCTATTTAATATTTCACTGATAGTTTTTTGAGTTAAACCATTCCTGTGGTGTTTTATTATCAAAACTTTTACCTCATAAGAAACCTCGTTTTGCTTACGACCCATTTTGACAAAAACTATATTTTCAATGAAATTAAATATTTGCTGTCAAGGGCAAAGCCTCCTTTACTAAATAAAACAGAAAAGGGGGATTCCCAAATAATATTTGAATTTGACTTTGATGATAGCACATCAATGATGAATACTTTTTTTGTTCTGTTTTTGGTGTTATTATATAAAATTGCATTTTTTGCGCTAATTAAATTTATTTTTTGAATTTATTTTAAAACATATTACGAAAAATAAACTATTGCATAAAACTGCATTATTTGTTTACTTTAAATTTTCTTCAATTACCCAAAATAAGTGAATTTATTATCAATTTTGCTAATGATGAATACTTTTTTTGACCGATGTATGTGTTTAAGGTTGTTGTAGCAATGAGTTGTACACTGAGTGTTTAAGGTCATATGAGAAGCCATCTTGCAAAATTTCAAAATCGGTTAAGAATTGCATTCTCTAGAGGCACAAGAAGTATATTCTGGAGATCGGTTTGCACAGAAGCTATATCAGATTTTAAACAGATTCAAACCACACATGGTGCATGGTACAAAGTTTCAATCAAATCGGAAAAGAATTGCGCTTCCTAGAGGCTCAAGAAGTATAATCGGAAGATCGATTTTTAAAGCAGCAATACCCAAACATGGACCGATTTTACCCATTTGAAATACCAAATGGCCTACAATATTAAGAATTATTTATCAAAAATTGCAGGCGCCTAGCTTTACTCCTTCAAAAGTTAGCTTGCTTTTGACAGACTGACTGGCGGGCATTGCTAGATCGACTCGAATATCATGACGATATATATATATATATATATATATATATATATATATATATATATATATATATATATATATATATATATATATATATATATATATATATATATATATATATATATATATATATATATATGTACTTAATGAAGTCGAATATGTATTTCGGAGTTTTACAAACGGTGGAGTGTATAAAAAATGCAATAAAGTTAACTAAAAAAACATGTAAAACTGAGTAATTTTTATCAAAATATTGCAATTAAAAGAGCATTCGACAAAAAATCAGCAATTACTTTTTGGGCAACCCAATATTATTGTTGATTTTTATACCCTCCACCATAGAATGGGGTATACTAATTTCGTCATTCTGTTTGTAACACCTCGAAATATGCGTCTTAGACCCCATAAAGTAGATATAATCTTGATCGTCATGTCATTTTAAGTCGATCTAGCCGTGTCCGTCCGTCTGTCTGTCGAAAACACGCAAACTTTCGAAGGAGTAAAGCTAGCCGCTTTTTCACAAATGTTTGTTATTAGTGTAGGTTGGTAGGAATTATAAATGGGCCAAATCGGTCCATGTTTTGATATAGCTGCTATAAAAACCGATCTTGGGCCTTGACTTCTTGAGCCAATAAGGCCACAAATTCTCATCCGATTTGGCAGAAATTTAGTATGACTTCCAATAACTGTGATGAGTATGGCGTAAATCGGTACATAAAATGATATAGCTGCCATATAAATCGATCTGGGATCTTGAATTCTTAAGCCTCTAGAGCCTTCAGTCATTATATCGGGTTTATTTGGGATACAAAAAAAAATCCTGAAAAAATGGGTTTTGTTTTTGTACGGTAAAGCCTGAAAAAAAAGCATTTAAATATGTATATATATATATATATATATATGTATGTGTACCGTGACTTTTGGGGACCAAAAAATTTTCGGAGTTTTGACCGATTAAAAATTATCTCCCGACTTTTTAAGCCTTTCTATATAAAAAAAAATTTTTTTGCCCTATTTGGGGCCTATTTATCGCAGATTTACTACCTACCGGTACTTTTGAGTACATTACTTTACGTATCGTTACTTTCGAGGACGCGTCCTTGAATATCACGCTGTATATAAGTAAAACAGGATTGCCAACGCTGCTTAATTTATTTTCAATTTCTACGCATCGCCGTTGTTTTAGGACAACCGACTTTGACTACTTTTCGAGGACAACAGCTATTGTAATGAAATTTTGCCTCATAACAAATATAAAAAAGAAATAAGAAAACATATTGAATATTGGAAGTAAATGTGATTTTGAATGATTTATTTTGTGAAGTTGATTTAAATATATATTGTGAATAAATTCACAAATATGAACCTATAGGCTGTATCAAAATATGGTCCCATTTAGATTCGACACCGACGTCGAGCAATCTAATACAATTCACCGTTCAAAATGGTAAAACAGAATATTGGTTTATGTGGTAGTTATATCTAAATATAGCCTGATCTTTACCATTTTCAGGACGATATGTGAAGGTGTACTACAGCCCAATGTACCCAACTTCAGAATAATCGGCAACAAAATACAGCTTTTATGGGCCCAAAAACTTAAATCGGGTGATCGGTCTCTATGGCCGCTATATCCAAATATAGACCGATCTAAACCATATAGAGCACTCATGTCGAAAAGCCTGGCATAGCACACTGTAGCGAATTCCAGCGAAATGGGTTAAAAAATACGACTTTTAGGACCCAATACCCCAAATTGGGATATTGGTCTATATAGCAGCATTGTCGAAATATAGACTGATCTGAGCCATATAGAAAACGGATGTAGAAGAGACTAACAAAGCTTACTGTGCAAACTTCCAGCGAAATAGGGCAATAAACTCTGCTTTTATCCGAGAGATCAGTATTAATGGCAGCTATATTCAAAATAATGGAGGCCACCGTAGCTCAGGTTAGCATGTCCGCCTTTGACGCTGAACGCATGGGTTCAAATCCCGGCGTCGACATCCCAAAAAATTTTCAGCTGTGGTTTTCCCCTCCTAATGCTGGCAACATTTGTGAGGTTCTTTGCCATGAAAATACTTCTTCCGAAAGAAGTGTCGCACTGAGGCACGCCGTTCGGACTCGGCTATAAAAAGGAGGTGCCTTATCATTGAGATTAAACTTGAATCGGACTGCACTCATTGATATGTGAGAAGTTTGTCCCTGTTCCTTAATGGAATGTTCATGGGCAAATTTGCAATTTGCATTTGCATCTTAGCCATACTCGGTAGGAATATAGAAAGGCCAACTCAATTGCAATTTTGCCCATGAACATTCCATTAAGGAACAGGGGCACACTTCTCACATATCAATGGGTGCTGTCCGATTCAAGTTTAAGCTCAATGATAAAGAGCCTCCTTTTTATAGCCGAATGCGACCCGATACAGACAGCTATATCTTAAATATACCGATGTTTACATATTTGGCATGGATCGTTTTAACTAATTTTTTCAATTTTTATAGCCTGCATAAATAAAACAAGTAAAAAGTCATTAAGTTCGGCCGGGCTGAACTTTGGATACCAGCCACCTCGGGTATATATGTAAACCACCTTTCGTCATAATCCGATAAAAGATGCATATTTTGTGCAACCATAGCAGCTATGTACGATTTGGACCAAACCCGGCACGGACATTGATTGGTGTAATAAATAAAAGTCAATGTTCAATTTTGAATAACAAAATATTGATTTTGTTGGCAGCTATAACCAGATATATGCCGATCTGAACCATATAACCCCTGGATGTCGAAAAGCCAAACGTAAATCACTTCGTCAAATTAGAGCGAAATCAGATAGTAAATTGGGCCCAAGACCTTAGATCGAGAGATCGGTCATATGGCAGCTATATCCTAATCTGAACCGATCTGGGCAAAATTGAAATTGAAAAGATATTGAGGGACCCAACACAACTCACTGTCCCAAATTTCAACGAAATCGGACAATAAATGCGCCTTTTATGTGCCCAAAACCTAAAATAGAGAGATCGGTTTTTATGGCAGCTTTATTCAAATCTAGAGCGGTCTAAGCCAAATTGGAAACAGATTTTGAAGTGCTTAACACAATTCATTGTCCCAAATTTCAGCGAAATCAGATTATAAGTTCGCCTTTCATGTGCACAAGACCTCAAATCAAGAGATCGGTCTATATAGCAGCTATATACAAATCTGGACTGGTATTGGCCAAATTGAAGAAAGATATTGAGTGACCTAACACAACTCACTGCCCTAAATTTCAGCGAAATCGAACAATAAATGCGACTTTTATGAATATAAGACGTTAAATCGAGAGATTAGTCTATAAAGCAGCTATATCCAAATCTGAACCAATCTGGTCCAAATTTAAAAAAGATGTCGAAGAGCTTAATACAACTTGCTGTCCCAAATTTCAGCGAAATCGGACAATAAACGAGCCTTTTATGGGCCCAAGACCTTAAGTCGAGAAATCGGTCTATATGGCAGCTATATCGAAATCTAAACCGATCTTGTCCAAATTAAACAAGGATGTCTAGTGACCGAACACAACTCTGTCTCAAATTTCTGCAAAATCGGGTAATAAATGCGGCTTTTATGGGCCTAAGACCTTAAATCGGCAGATCGTTTTATATGGGGTCTACACCAAGATATAGTCCGATATAGCCCACTTCACTTGCCTATGGATAAAAAAAAGAATATGTGCAAAGTTACAGCTAAATATCTTTATTTTTAAAGACTGTAGCCTGATTTCAACAGACAGATGGACGGACATGGCTGGGTCGTCTTATACTTTTACGACGATCAAGAATATATATATTTTATAGGGTCGGATATTGATATTTGGTGATGGGTATAAAAAGATTGTCTGGGAAGTTTCAGCTCAATATCGTTAAGCTGTGCCGTGATTTCAACAGACAGAAGAATGGAGAAACATGGCTATATCGTCATAAAGTTTAACGCGGAATAATAATATTACACTTTGTAGTGAAAGAAATAGATATGTGATGCGAACGAAATGACATAATTGAGCATACAAACGAATAAAGTATAGCTGAGCCAAATTTTGGATATATCATGTTTGTTATCCTATACAATACGAGCAACTATTTTACATATAAGGAAATATTTAAACAATTTTGGATTGTACTTGAAATGCGCATCGAATGATCCACTACATTTTATTTCAAACTTCAGAGATACCAATAATATATATACTTGTGTAGACTCGCGGCCTTACATCTGAAGATCAGTCTATTTGGTAGCTGCATATATCCATATATGACCCCATCCAATGTGTAGTCTCATACAAGACTATGTACAAATTTCAGAGTAGTAAGATAAGAGATGTGCCTTTTATGAACTCAAGACCTTAAATGGTAGAAGTGTTTATATTATCCGAACATCTCAATTGTATTTTCGGTAATGCCCAATAAAGCTCACTGAATCCTTCTAAGATACCTTGATAATAAAAAAATCGATTAAGAAAAACATGATACATTTGCATAACACTTTATTAAATTATCACACTTTGTTTAATTTTGACACTTAATTAAAATTAACATTATAATATCAAAATACATATTTTTAAGGCGTTACGCTGCATGAATAATGTGGTATTTCATAATTAAACAAAATATTGTGCTGAGGCTTTGCCTTTTCTGACCACCTTTTGTTACGATCGATGCAGATCGCCCTTATGCAATACACTTTCCTTCATTGCATAGCAAATTTGATGTGGCATTTAGAGAGATGTTCACCTCTCACTTAATATAAGCTGCAATGCTATTTTAATTTTCCTTGGGCTAGCGCACGAGTTTTCTTATGTTTATTACATTACAAATTGCCATTGATTTGTTTTTTTCTTTGTCTAGTTACTCACTCCACCACAGTTGAGTACTTGGTACTTTGATTAATTTGCTTTAAACTTAATGGTTCGTTCATACTTAATAATTATGTATGTTGTTTTTATTCGATCTTCACATGTTATAAATAATCGGTATGAAATATAGTATAAAATTGTTTTATATATATTTCTTCCAATGCAAATAATCTGAAAACAAGATTGGCGAATGACAGAATTTCGTCGAAATTTTTTTGTTGAATCATTTAGTGCTTTGTAACCGGCCATGAGTAATAGTAGCTTTGTTTTATTTAGCCATTAAGCGGATTTTCCCCGCTTAGTTTGTATGGCGAAAAATGCTATCCCCGATTAGCTAAGTGGCCAATCTTATCGCCGCTTATCAAAACTTATGGTGTCATCATTCAATCTGAATGACAAAACTAAAAGAGGCAGAACGCAACATATTTATTCAATGATTAAACATTCTGGATTTCAAAAATTGCTTAAACCCCGTTTACATTCGCCACTAAATCCGGATTTAATGGCTCGATCACCTGTTTTCCCTTTAGAAAATCAGCTGACGTGAGCCTTAAATCCGGATTTAGCGGCCAATGTAAACGGGGCTTTAGAACTTTAATGAAATCGCAATTATAAACCCCGAGAAACATTTATATAAAATTAAAATGACTTAGCCACATTTGTATGTGGAGGTTGGTGGCGATTCTCGTCAAGCTCCTTTAGGTAAGCAAGCTCGTTCCGTTCCCAAGGACCGATCGCCGCCAGAACATGATGGCCATTGGTTATTTAAAGGCACCAATAACTCGTCTTGTCATATCTAGCATCATTGCAGGCAAATGCAACTCTGCACACAAATCCCCAAAAAAAAAAAAAAAAAAAACCGGTAAAGTTATATTTTTTTTGCCACATGTAGATATTGTTTTTAGTCGTCAAAGATAACAAGTTTTGCGTGTTGATTTTTTGGCATTTGTTTACAGTGTTGCATTTTTGCAACGCGACACTCAAAAATGTTGGATATTTATTCCAAAATCCATTTGTCATATTACACTTTTCGTACATATCACACCTGAATTCACTAAAAGAAGGTTAGGCCACTTTCGAAAACATAAAGTGGATAGGCCCTATGAAGATCATTAAGGAAGGTGCAGGATAAAAATGAGACAAATAGGAGAAAATCTAAACAAAGAATGAATGTACAAAGAGAAAAAGTTGACATCCTCAATGCCGAGTATTGTCAAAACTCACAAATTGTATGTCGGCTGATTGCTTATGATATGTACAACCAAGACATATTTATTTACAGGTAGTGGCAGTTGCCCAACAACAAAATTTTGAGTACACTATCTGTCAAAATCAGTGATTAGTGCAACCCTGATTTTGAGCATGTTACTAGTTCGCTCCATTTTTCATTGTTTGTTTGTGCTATGGTTCTTAACTATAATACACACACACACACTCGTTGATAGATTGTGTACTTCGCGAGAAAAAATTGTACTCAGCTGTTTACGGTACGCTACCTGGTGATTATATCATGTGTACAACATTCAGAGTAGCTATTTTTGAAATAACCTATGACATGTCTGCTCGTCTAAAGGCATCTTAAGTAATTATGTTAAACAAAAAATTTTGTTTTTTCACAATGAATCCGAAAGCTGAATAAAATACTCTGCTTTAGCATTAGTTGCCAATCTGGATTGATGTCATTTTCATACATATTTCATTGCAATGCACCATATAGTACATACTTAAATAATACACAGCCATTATGTAAAACGACCCATAATATTTGAAACCAAATGATTCAAAGTACCAAGTACCGAAACTCATATACCGGATTAAAAGGTACCCAAATTTTAAACCGCACTAAAAATACCGGAAACAAGTGAAGTTTGTTGAAGCAATGATTTCAATGCATTCCCGAATGCAACAATGGCAAAGATCAAAATTTTGCTTTAAAAATGCAACCCTGTCAATTTCAACAAATTATGAAGGGAAGTTCACAACTAATGCCCATATTCACAAAACTTAAAATAGTGTTAAACTCTGCTTATTTGACAGATTTCCTTTATAGAACTGTCAAATAAACCCATTATAAAGCTGTTTTAAGTTTTGTGAATACGAGTGTAAAAGTTTTTTTGTTTAGAGTAGGTATTTTAAAAACTTTTAACTAAAGCCTCCATTGACGAGCCGACAAGTCATATGTAATTTCAAAAATAGCCACGCTGAAAATTGTACACATCGTGTGATACGTAAGAAAAATTTTATATGACAAATGGATTTTGGAATAAATATGCAACTTTTTCGATTAAATCGAGCTTCTATTTCATCGAACATACATGTAGACACATGTCTATAAAAAAAGTGCAATACATACGACAATACATGGCGATTAGAGAGCGCTCTATTCGTATTTGACTTACATAAGACAAGTCTTATTATTACAGAAAGTGACATGTCGTATGACTTGTCGGCTCGTCTAATTGGGGCTTTAACTTGCTTGAGTTTAAACTTTCCAATTGTTTCGATTTACTGTCATGCAGTATCTGCATTAACTCGCTTTGCTTTGGAAAACATCTGAACCCTTCACACTTGTTGTTTTTAAACCCATCACCATAGGACAGGGGCAGGATTCACCATGAGAAGGTTAGGTCATTTTCGAAAACATAAAGTGGATAGGCCCCATTAACATCATTAAGGATGTCATATGTGCCGAATGAAAATGACAAAAATAGGAGAAAATCTAAACAAAGAATTAATTTACAAAGAGAACAAGTTGACATCCTCAATGCCAGGGTTCACTGAATAAGGTTAAGCTAAAGGCTCATTTAGACGGCATGTATTTGTCTTACATGTCAAATTTAGCACATGCAGAGTTGTACATGCCGTGTGATACAAACAAAACTAATATACGAGAATCACTTTTCAAAATAGCCCATGTAATTTCTTTCGATTAGAGCGCCCCCTATTCCTTCTGACAAAAACATAAAGAAATCAGCGGTTTTTGATATCAGTCGAATGAAAGTAACTCAAAATTAAATTGTTTTCGCAATTTTATAAATTAACCAGCTTTTCCACAACTTTAACAATTTTTACGCATAAAAAAATCAGCTTTTGATCAAATTTTTAGGTTATGTCATACGGACATAAAATGCAGGTGTGATAGCAAAAATTATGAATCATATGTAAATTCACAAATTTTGACAGACATTTTCAATTACATGTGAGTACAAAAAGTGACAGGTCATAAGACATTTACATTCCGTGTAAAAGCGGCTTAAGCTATCAGCCGACATAAATTTTTTTTTTTTTTTGAATTTTTGACAATACTTGGCATCGAATCGACCCAGATACGCAAAGTATTTAACTTAGAAACAAAACAAGACGATATTTTAGCTCAAGATATATGTGTAATCTAATTTTGTTTATATATAAAAGCACGTTTACATAGGACACTAAATCCGGATTTAATGGCGCGATCACCTGTTTTCCCTTAAATCCGGATTTAGTGGCCAATGTAAACATACTTTTAAAAGCATTTTTGTATTTAATGGTAACGCTATTTGATTTGTTTTTGAACAAACAAAATGTGTCTAATATCAATGCAAAATCAAGAATTTTCGAATTTGACATATTTTGGGCATAAATAACAAAACAAGATGGATCAAATATTTGATAAATTTGAACGTACCTTAGCGCTATTTGATTCGTTTTTGAACAAACAAAATGTGTTAAATAAATGTGTCTAAAAGCACGTTTACATTGGCCACTAAATCCGGATTTAGTGGCTCGATCACCTGTTTTCCCTTAATAAAATCAGCTGATGAGAGCCTTAAATCCGGATTTAGTGACCATGGTAAACGTACTTTAATATAAATGCAAAAGCAAGAATTATCGAATTTGACATATTTTGGGCATAAATAACAAAACAAGATGCAAGATGGATCAAATATTTGATCAATCTGAACGTACCTTTAGGCACACTGTGAAAATATTGGCCAGATGAGGCGCCGGATAGTCAGCCTCCTTTTGTATTAACACCGCAAATATTCCATCAGGTCCGGGTGATTTAAATGGTTTAAAGCTCCTCAGGGATTTCTTTACCATAAATTTTGTGATGATGATCCTTCGATCACTCTCAGTATACTGTGGAAAATGGGTTTTCACCAAAAGCCTCAAAATATACTCCGTTGTCTCTGCTCTCACTTCCATGTCGTCTACCAACGTTTCAGTATAGACATAGGTTTTTGAAATAAACTTTTTCATTTTGAAGGCATCATTAACGTTATCGATCTGTTCGCAGAAAAGCTTCTAGGAGGCACGCTTTGCCTTGACACGCGGACAATTTGTATCTCCAGCTGAAAAGAACTACTTCTGTCTACACGGATTTACGCCTAGACCACAGTCACGGGGTAAAGTTAAAATTTTTTAAAATTTGGCGCTTGAAAATGGTCATCATTTATTGCTGGCACACGTGAAGTAGTGTTTGTAGTCGTCAATGTTAAAAATTGTTCAACTTTTGTGAGTAGATTTTTTGAAATTTTTTTGCAGCGTTGCATTTTTGCAACGCGACACTCAAAATAATACTCATTGCGCTCATTCTGTTTCGGTCTTCATTCTGTTTTGCCATTGAGTTTGTCCAAAAACTGTTAAAGCTCCCATTAGCGATATAATTTTGGCAAAAAATTGGGGTACATTGTTATGAGACCAAATCGACCTATAAATCGATTATTCCACTTTTTAATCAGTGATAGTGAACCTCGATTTTTTTACACAAAGTCAACTAATCGATTAGGCGAAAGTCGATATCGAAATAAACATTTAGAATCATCCAAGGCGTATTTATCAGAGGGTCTCATCAACCCAGCTGATAAAATTTTATGTCAATTAGTTTTTGAATTCGCCTTACAAAAATGTAAACTTCAAAATAAACATTTTATAAATTGATGTTTGTGTTCACTGCTGTTATGGTTATTAATCTTATGTTATACAATGACACCTGTAGAACAAGCTCAATGGCTATCTGCTTTACTCTGGGAACTTAGGTCCATTGTGTCCGAAGAAAGATTAGGCAATGAGAAAGAACACAAAACAATGAGAAAACGCATTAAGTTCGGCCGGGCTGAACTTTGGATACCCACCACCTCGAGTATATAACTAAACCACCTTTCGTAATAGTCCGGTGAAAAATTCATAATTCATGCACTCATCGCAGCTATTTCGAAATATGGTCCGATTTGGACCAAATTTGACACGGACATTTTTAGAACAAAATGGGTCTTTTTGGAAGCAAAATCCAAATATGGACCGATAAAATGATGTCGAAAGGCTAAAATTAAATTTAAATTAATTAAATTAAACTAAATTTCAGCGAAATCGAACAATAAATGCACCTTTTATGGGGCCAAGACCTCAAACTGAGAGATCGATCTATTTGTGTTCCCGCGGCGATTGGTCCTTTGGACCGGAACGAGCTTGCTCATCTTGAAAGAGCTTGACGAGGATCGCCACCCATCTCCACATGCAAATGTGGCTACTACAACAACAACATCGATCATTTGGCAGCTATATCCAAATCCAGACCGATCTATGCCAAATTGCACAATGATGTCATGATACCTAACACAACTTGTTGTTTCAAATTTCAGCGAAATCGGACTATGAATGCGCCTATTATGGGTCCAGGATCTTAAATCGAGAGATCGGTCTATAAGGCAGCTATATCCAAATCTAGACCGATCTGAGCCAAATTAAAAACAGATACTAAATGGCCTAAGACTACTCACTGTCCAGATTTTCAGTAAAATCGAACAATAAATGCGCTTTTTATGGGCCCAAGACCTTAAATCGGAAGATCGGTCTATATGGCAGCTATATCCAAATCTGGACCGATCTAAGCCAAATTAAACAAGGATATCAACTGACTTAACACAACTCACTGTTTCAAATTTCAGCGAAATCGGACAATAATTGCGCCTTTTATGGTCCCAAGACCTTAAATCAGCAGTAAATCGGGAGATCGGTCTAGATGACAGCTATACCCAAATCCTGACCGATCTGAGCCAAACTAAAACAGTATATCCAAAGGCTAAACGTTACTGTTTCAAATTTCAGTGAAATCAGACAATAAATGCGCCTGTTATGGGCTTTAGACCCAAAATCGGCAGATCGGTCTATATGGCAGCTATATGTAAATATAGACCGATATGCACCATATTCAGACCGGATGCCAAAATTCTTAGTACAACTCATTGCTTCAAATTTCAGCGAAATCGGACAAAAATTGCGGCTTTTATGGGCTGAAGACCATAAAGAAGACCCTAGGCAAATATAGGCAGAACGAGGTACTGTAACGTAGTTACAAGAAAAAATATTCAAAAGTTACTAAACTTGAGAAATTACAACCATAAAGTTGCAGAATTGCATACGGTTTCGCAAATTCTTGTGGAAAATGCTGTGAAATGGATCCTCAAATTAGAAACTTGCGTCAAGAAACCGAAAATTATGAGGCGGAATGTTGAACTTTTAGAACAAAAAACTGTTTACATCGTCTAAACAAAAAAAAAAAAACTTTGGTAAATGTAAAAGTTGTTACTTAAATTCTTCGAAAAACTCTAATTTCTTAAAAGTTTATGAATAAAAATGACGCCTATGTTGTCAAAATAGATTACTCAACAAAGGTTGATATATTGGATATATCAAATATGATATTTTCAACTCGCCACAAAAAGAATGGCGCAATATTTTTTGGTTGATAAATAAAAATTATTTTGAATAGCCTAAGTAGGGGATAATATCATGTAATGAGACCGGCTCAAGCCTCTGCAAACCCCAAGTACACCGTTTAAACTATCAAACATCTCGGTAGAATTATCGTGGTTAGGGGAATGTTTCTATACAATAAAGTGGACCTCTTGTATTGTATATAGGATATCGTTATATCTACAAATTATTTTGAAAATTTACAGAATTGTGTCCTTGGATTATCTGAAGACTGTAGGCAAGTCGGATAAATTTTCCAACCGGATAAGAGCCTTAAGCACACTTCTTAATATAGACAACCTAGGTATAGAAGCAATAAAATGTCTGT
Organism: Stomoxys calcitrans; assembly: GCF_963082655.1. Taxonomy (NCBI): domain Eukaryota; kingdom Metazoa; phylum Arthropoda; class Insecta; order Diptera; family Muscidae; genus Stomoxys; species Stomoxys calcitrans. The sequence goes on from NC_081554.1 coordinate 98,600,808, forward strand.
TCTGTGGTGGCCCCCAAAGTCTCCGAATCTAAATTCGATTGAAAATGTTTGGTATATCATTAAAACTCATATAAGGGGAATACTTCATTTCAATTCCCATGAATTTTGGTTAACCATTTTAGCTCCGTAGTTAATTATTGGAGGCCACCGTAGCGCAGAGGTAAGCATGTCCGCCTATGACGCTGAACGCCCGGGTTCGAATCCTGGCGTGACCATCATAAAATTTTCAGCGGTGGTTATCCCCTCCTAATGCTGGCGACATTTGTGAGGTACTTAGCCATGAAAAAATTCTCATCAAAAGAGGTGTCGCACTGCGGCACGCCGTTCGGACTCGGCTATAAAAAGGAGGTCCCTTATCATTGAGCTTAAACTTGAATCAGACTGCACTCATTGATATGTGAGAAGTTTGCCCCTGTTCCTCAATGGAGTGTTCATGGGCAAAATTTGCATTTGCAATTAATTATATCAGTTTCGGTTCGCCTGAACTGAACCGACTCTATGCCCAGGATGGTCCAAGCCTTTATTAAGCACAAGAGATTGTTAAGTTACAACAACGCTGTTAGAACACAATTTGGCTGCACTTGTAACTCAAAACTTGCCTTCCTTTTTTCTAGTTTTGTGATTTTTGTTTTAAAACCCGAAGTGTTCCTATTATTTTGCACAACTAAAAATTGGACTGCTTGTAGCAATAGAGCTTTCTTGTTAAATATCAGTACATGTTTGACATTTTCGTAACAAAAATCGTATTTGCAATGGCGGTGCATTAAAAAAATTCTATAAAGAATCGATTTAGCTGTCGTTTTACTCGCTTTGGAATCCTTTATTTGTCCGTCTATCTGTTGTCCCTATTTTTTGCACATAACTGTATATAAGGCCACTCAAAATCCTAGCCTAATTTGACCCAGATCGGTGCAGATTTCGGTATAGCCCCCTATAGACGAAAAGAAACTGATGGGATTTCGGATATTGAGAAAAGACAATGAAACTTCTTTGTCAAATTAGAAATATTTAAAAAGGGGGTTGAAATCGAGAAGTTCCCAAAAGAAACTGTGAAAATACAAGCAAAAATTGCAGTGAAAAATGAAAAGACTACTAAAAAGTGATTTGCAATTGAAAAAATTGAAATCGCTTCGACATTTGGGTATGTTTTAGTAGGAATTTTTTTCTAAAGGTGCGTATTAACTTCAGTTTTCACAGTGAAACTCCATATAAAAAAAAATAGTGAAAAAAATCTGTGAAAACATTTTCATTTGTGGTACTAAGTTCTTTATTGAGTGAAAAACTAGCTTTCTCTAAAAGCGTGGACGAAGCGCTTTTCAACTTGGGACAACATGATAACAAAAGAGTTTTAGTCGCTTTTTCGATCATTGTCGTTTCAATAAACAGTTGTTGTTGGCAAATATAGCTCTTACATTTTTATTTTTTATAATATAACTACACAAACAATACAGTTTAGCAAAGTAAATTTTGGTGGTGGATCATATGTTTGACGGTGTTTTCATATGAGATCAAAAATGAGAGTAGACTTCATTGAGGTTCAACAAATAGTGAAACAACGTTTTGTGAAAAATTTCCCTGGTGTACGAAGTTAATACCCACCTTAAAACCAAAATTTTTTCCACAACACAATTTAGTTAAGTAAGGGATTCTTAAATAATATCCATGACAAAGCAATTTTAAGTATACATATTAAAATATTTAAGCCCCACACCACAACCGTGGAACAGAGTATTATAACTTAGTGCTTTTATTTGCAAAGCTAAAAAAATACCATTAAGCATACCGATTGGCTTGAACTACTTCCTGATTCGATTTAACTATTGAAAAGTACGCGAACACACTTATAGTGTTCTATTTGTCTATCCTTTCATGAATGTATTTTTTGACATTTTAAACACAAATAGAAATGTTAATATGTTCAATTAGCTGTGTCTTTATAACCATAATCGTTTCCTCTAAAATCGACCACTAAGTAAATGAGTAGAACATTGTCGTCCATGTCGCAATTAATATTTATGAATACATATTTATATATATGTACTCCGTTACAATCGGGGACATTTTTCCTTGCAATGTATCGGGTATTATGAGGACACTTGAGTACAAAGCCACATGAAATGTTTGTAGTTCAACGGCGTTGTACCCGTGATAATTAGTGCTTTTATTTGCAAAGCTAAAAAAATTCCATTAAGCATACCGATTGGCTTGAACTACTTCCTGATTCGATTTAACTATGTGCGTTTGTCTGTTTGTCCATGTTTTCTTGTAATCAAGGTACAGGTCGCATTCATTCTTCTGTAAATATTACTGAAACAATACGCGAACTGACCTATAGTGACCTACCAATATTGAAAAGTACGCGAACACACTTATAGTGTTCTATTTGTCTATCCTTTCAAGAATGTATTTTTTGACATTTTAAACACAAATAGAAATGTTAATATGTTTAATTAGCTGTGTCTTTATAACCATAATCGTTTCCTCTAAAATCGACCACTAAGTAAATGAGTAGAACATTGTCGTCCATGTCGCAATTAATATTTATGAATACATATTTATATATATGTACTCCGTTACAATCGGGGACATTTTTCCTTGCAATGTATCGGGTATTATGAGGACACTTGAGTACAAAGCCACATGAAATGTTTGTAGTTCAACGGCGTTGTACCCGTGATAATTAGTAACGAGGATGGCAACCCTGGGTTGAGAAAAATAATTTTAAAATGGAAAAAAAGGATGGAAATAGCGTATACATATGAAAAAAAATAATAATATTATAATTAATAATAATAGAGCTTTCAAACGAACCAATAAACTAATTTTTTTTTTAAATGTCCTCGAAAGTCCAGTGTCCCCGAAAGTCACGGTACATGACAAAACTTTTGAGGACTGTCCCCAAAAAGCCAAAATGTTCTCAAAAGTACCGGTAGATAGGAAAAGTGTCCCCAAAAGTCTCAGTACACATACATATATATATATATATATATATATATATATATATATATATATATATATATATATATATATATATATATATATATATATATATATATATATATATATATATATATATATATATATATATATATATATATATATATATATATGTATATATATATATATATGTTTACGTATATATTTATTAGTTTACTGACAAAATATCGCTACGGATCTGAAAAACGCAATTAAATACATTTCTGCTGCCGAAGCTTAAACCCCATATTTCCATTGATTTAAGGGAAGTTTGCAGGTTTGTGTTTGGGGCGTCCCCCAAACATATGGCCCCAAAATTTGTCATCAAATTCGTTTTCTAATCTCGAATACCTTTCATTTGAGCCACATATTGGCATGGTCGAAAAACTTTTACCTTTACTTCTTCTTCTTGCTCTACCCGCCGGTACCTTTCATTTAAGCCCCACATTAAAATATAGCTGTCATATAGACCAATATCTCGATTTTAAGTCTTGGCCCCATAAAAAGCGCATTTATAATCCGATTTCACTGAAATTTTACACACTGACTTATGTTAGGCTTTTAGACATCCACGTTGTATATGGTTCAGATCGGTTTATTTTTAGATATAGCTACTAAAAAGTCCAATATTTTGTTATACACAATTGAACAATGACATGTACTTACTAGTATTTGGTCAAAATCGGCACATATTTCGATATAGCTGCTATGGGGCATAAAGTATGCATTGTTCACCGGATTTCGACGAAAGGTGGTTTATATATACACGTTCACGAAAGGTGGTTTATTATGCACATCTTATGGCATGTCAATTTTTGTTTTCACATGTAATTGAAATTGTTTGTAAAAATTTTCAATTTACTACCATTCATAATTTTTGCTATCACACCAATAAGTCATATTCGTATGGCATAACCTAAAAATTTGAGCAAAAGCTGATTTTTTTTGCGTAAGAATTTGAAAAGTTGTGAGAAAACTGGTTAAATCATAAATTTGTGAAAACAATTTAATTTGGGGTTGCTTTCATTCGACTGACAACAAAAAGCAACTGATTTCTTTATGTTATTGTCAGAATTAATAGAGCACGCCCTAATAGCAAAAATTACATGTGCTATTTTGAAAAGTGATTTTCATATTTTAGTTTCGTTTGTATCACACGATATGTACAACTCAACATGTGCCAAATTTTACACGTCTAAGTAAACTATATGCAGTGTAATAGAGCCTTAAACTGCTTGCCAGTAGTGTGGTACCATCAGCGTACTATATGTTGTTTATAAACCTGTTGTTGTTTCTGATTCTAATGTTTATCCTATTTATCGATTCTTTAAAAATCCTTTCCGAGTATAATCAAATAAAAGTTGGAACAATATATACTAGGGCGAGTTGATTTTTTGTTTTTAGTTCGCATAGCAAAATTTCGAGGTTACTTTTTTAGTATTTAGAGCGCACAACAAGCCGATTACTGGCTTAGGTGTACGACCATAGTGGCATGGGGAGGATAAATGTCGGCACCCTCTTTCCAAACTAACCAACTTAATACTAATATATATCAGGTTATAGGTTCGTTTATTATTATTAAAATCCTTGCGTTAACACCACACCACCTCACGCATTCCGTTATCGCCCGCATATCTGCCAGCAGGACCGTATTATAGTCAGGCAGCCATTCCGTCCACCACGTTTCACTTATACTTGTACCACATCAATTTGTAGCCTTTTCGTCGCCCAAAATGAGATAGGATTTACTGGTGTATGCGATTAAATGTTGGCGACGCATACTTACCTTGTGACAGCAAATTCCATAATTATTTTCTTTAAATTACAAAAGCAGATGGCAGTCATGTACACATTAGTAGAGCAATAAACAAAAAATGGGAGCGGGCCACATTTCGAAATGTATACCAATGGATGGATCAAGAAGCTTCTTTACAGTAATATTCTACAAATTAAAACCATCGAAAAGCCTAACATAAGTCACTGTTTCAAATTTCAGCGAAATCGGATTTTTAGTGTGCCTTTTATATGGCCCAGACTTTAAATCGAGAGATCGGTCTATATGGCATCTATATCTAAATCTGGACCGATCTGAGCCATATTGCAGAAAAATTTCGAGGGGCCTTACTTAACTCACTGTCCCAAATTTTGGCGATATCGGATAATAAATGCGCCTTTTATGGGTCCAAAAACTAGAGATCGGTCTATTTAGCAGCTATATCCAAATCTGGACCGATGTGGACCAAATTGAAGAAGGATATCGAAGGGCCTGACAAAACTCATTGTCCCAAATTTTGGCATAATCGGACAATAAATGCGTCTGTTATGGGCCCAAAACATTAAATCGAGAGATCGGTCTATATGGCATCTATATCTAAATATGGACCGATCTGTGCCGTAGTGCATAAAGATAAACTCACTATCCCAAATTTAGGCGACAGCGTGATTTCAACAGACTGACGGACGGACATGGCTAGATCGTCTTAGATTTTTATGATGATCAAGAATATAATTACTTTATAGGGTCAGAAATGAATATTTCGATGTGTTGCAAACGGAATGACAATAGCAATATACTCCCATTCTTCGATTGTCGGTATAAAAATACCACAAAATTTGTTTCAGCAGATAAGTGTACTTAATACAGCAGATTTTGTTGCTGATTTAGCTGACCGAAATGTTTGCTAATACAGCAGCCCTATGTTAGCTAGCTAAGACTGCAGTAATGTCTGCTTTCCCATTTTCAGCATACAAAACCTGCTCTTTTAGCAAACATTTTTGCTGTTTTAAATATCAAATTTGTTTAAGTGTAAAAAGTTGAATGGAAAGAACAAAATTCCGTTCATTGTAGTGCAAGATAGGGATATATAAAGCCCAAGATTCAATTATATTTAAGGCTATGTGTAATTACATTAATTAATAATAATTATATAATAATTTATAAATATATCTAATTATTTATAACCTATTCTTTTGAATATAATTATAGCTTGTCCCATATTCAATTATTGGGTTGCCCAAAAAGTAATTGCGGATTTTTCATATAGTCGGCGTTGACAAATTTTTTCACAGCTTGTGTCTCTGTAATTGCATTCTTTCTTCTGCCAGTTATCAGCTGTTACTTTTAGCTTGCTTTAGAAAAAAAGTGTAAAAAAAGTATATTTGATTAAAGTTCATTCTAAGTTTTATTAAAAATGTATTTACTTTCTTTTAAAAAATCCGCAATTAATGTATTTTTTACTAGATATAATTATACATTTCATCAGATATAATTATACATTTCATCAGATATAATTATACATAATTGAATATGGCAGATCTATTTGGATCTGATCATATCAGTTTTCTTACTCGGGCGGTGTATAATAACCTCTGAGCCACAGTGGCCTTCATGTGTATATAGCTATTATTTTATTTATATGTAGATTGTAAATGTTTAAAGGTTAGCCGCTCACACCATTGCTATTAACTTTAACTTCGATACATGAAAGCACTTATTTTGCATCCCTCGTATGCAACGGAAAGTTAAAGTAATTCAATGACGTTATAAACATATATTTTCTAATTTATATCTTGTCGAGTTTTATATAGCTCTGACGAAGGCTGAAACATAAAATTCAAACGATATAATGCAACTTTATTCAATTCATTGAATTTTCGGACTTTTAAGGATAATATTTATGGCTAAGCCCATAAGCAGGCGGAAGTACCCCACATGCAAGCTGGTGCAATTATTTAGTCAAATACTTAATGTGTGCGTGTGTTTTTTAAGTACCTTATTAATGAGTCCACATTGAGAGCAGTCAACCTAATATATTATTGTCAATATATAAACAAATTGCACATTGCCAAGCAAGTCAATTGGGAACCTTAAGCTCTGCCCAGCATCATAGATACATACAGTGGGAAGGAAAACAGAGTGGATGTTTCACTTTTTGCAATTCTTTCGAATATTAGTAATCCAAAACAAGTAAAAGCGTGCTAAGTTCGGCCGGGCCGAATCTTATATACCCTCCACCATGGATCGCATAAGTCGAGTTCTTTTCCCGGCATCTCTTCTTAGGCAAAAAAGGATATAAGAAAAGATTTGCTCTGCTTTTAGAGCGATATCAAGATATGGTCCGGTTTGGACCACAATTAAATAATATGTTGGAGATCTGTGTAAAATGTCAGCCAATTCGAATAAGAATTGCGCCCTTTGGGGGTTCAAGAAATAAAATAGAGAGATCGATTTATATGGGAGCTGTATCGGACTATAGACCGATTCAGACCATATTAAACACCTATGTTGATGGTCATGAGAGTCGTCAAAATTTCAGGCAAACCGGATAATAATTGCAACCTCTAGAGGCTCAAGAAGTCAAGATCCCAGATCGGTTTATATGGCAGCTATATCAGGTTATGAACCTATTTGAACCTTATTTGACACAGTTGTTGAAAGTAAGAATAAAATACATCATGCAAAATTTCAGCCAAATCGGATAGGAATTGCGCCCTCTAGAGGCTTAAGAAGTCAAATCCCCAGATCTGTTTATATGACTGCTATATCAGGTTATGAACCGATTTGAACCATACTTGGCGGAATTTTTGGATATCAAACACGTCGAGCTAAATTTCATTCGAATCGGATAAGATTTGTGCCCTCTAGAGGCTCAAGAAGTCAAGACCCAAGATCTGTTTATCAAAACATGGACCGATTTGAACCATACTTATCAAAGGGTTTGGCTATCATAACAAAGCACGATGTGCAAAATTTCATTCCAATCAGATAAGAACTGCGCACTCTAGAGGCTCAGGAAGTCAAGACCCATGATCGGTTTATATGGCAGCTATCTCAAAACATGAACCGATTTGAAACATACTTAGCGCAGTTGTTGAAAGTGATACCAAAACATCACGTGCAAAATTTCAGTCACATCGGACGAGAATTGCGCCCTCTAAAGACTCAAGAAGTCAAGATCCAAGATCGGTTTATATGGCAGCTATACCAAAACATGTTCCGATATGGCCCATTTACAATACCAACAGACCTACACTAATAAGAAGTATTTGTGCAAAATTTTAAGCGGCTAGCTTTACTCCTTCGGAAGTTAGCGTGCTTCCGACAGACAGACGGACGGACGGACAGACGGACGGACGGACAGACGGACGGACGGACAGACGGACGGACGGACAGACGAACGGACGGACAGACGGACGGACGGGCGGACATGGCTAGATCGACATAAAATGTCGCGACGATCAAGAATATATATACTTTATGGGGTCTCAGATGAATATTTCGAGTAGTTACAAACAGAATGACGAAATTAGTATACCGCCATCCTATGGTGGAGGGTATAAAAAGGGTCCCATGTATAGATGTTTCTCTTGATGCTTTCCTAGGTAAAGCTTTTGGTATCATTGAATTTTAATAAAATATTGTAAGGCTGCATATATTGATGTATTTGGTCTCAATATTCATATTTGTTACGTATTGATTCTAATCGGAAGAAATATTCATAAAATAGTATACGAATACTTTCCATATCAAAACATGCCCATAAAACAAATATATAGTAAATATATCAAACATGTGATTAGGCTATATAGTACTAAAGGGTGATTTTTTTGAGGTTAGGATTTTCATGCATTAGTACTTGACAGATCACGTGGGATTTCAGACATGGTGTCAAAGAGAAAGATGCTCAGTATGCTTTGACATTTCATCATGAATAGACTTACTAACGAGCAACGCTTGCAAATCATTGAATTTTATTACCAAAATCAGTGTTCGGTTCGAAATGTGTTCATTCACCGTTCAGCGATGAGGCTCATTTCTGGTTGAATGGCTACGTAAATAAGCAAAATTGCCGCATTTGGAGTGAAGAGCAACCAGAAGCCGTTCAAGAACTGCCCATGCATCCCGAAAAATGCACTGTTTGGTGTGGTTTGTACGCTGGTGGAATCATTGGACCGTATTTTTTCAAAGATGCTGTTGGACGCAACGTTACGGTGAATGAACACATTTCGAACCGAACACTGATTTTGGTAATAAAATTCAATGATTTGCAAGCGTTGCTCGTTAGTAAGTCTATTCATGATGAAATGTCAAAGCATACTGAGCATCTTTCTCTTTGACACCATGTCTGAAATCCCACGTGATCTGTCAAATACTAATGCATGAAAATCCTAACCTCAAAAAAATCACCCTTTATGTCGCACCACACGTTAATTTTAACGACCACTGCAAAAACTCGCACCTAACGCGGAAATGGATTCTATCAATATTTGTAAAACTTTCAAACTCTAAAATTTGCGAAAAACTTGTCCATGGTCGTTGAAATTACATCTTACCTAATGCAGACTTATATTACAAAGTTAATATGTTAATCAATTCCGCAAAAAAAGAACGGAATTACAAAGTTTAGATCATATTTCCAACAAAAATCTCCGAGAAGTGCAAAACTGGGAGCATGTGCCAATTCTGTTTACTATTTTTTGTTGGGACTTTTCTATTTTTTAGTTATAAGTATCAAAACGTGATAACTTCAAGAACATTTGGCTAAAAAAAGTTATTGGTTTTGTCATATTTTTTAATACTCGAAAGAAATGCAAAAAGTGAAAGAAACATAAACCCGGTTTTGCTTCCCACTGTATATATATATATATATATAAATATATAGGTATATATATATATATATATATATATATATATATATATATATATATATGTAAAATGGATGTTTTGGGGACAGAAAAAACCTATGGAAATTATGGCATACATCGCTTTGTTTTTATTTTCCCATACGATGTATGCCCATTTTTCCACGCTAACACTTCGAAATGTCAACATATATCAGATTTATTATGAAACGTATACTATAAGGACACTATTATATAAAATGTTTACTTCCGGGACATGTCCTCGATGTACACACTTTATAAACAAGTGAAAAATTTGCCACCTTTCACTCATACATTCTGATTTTCAAAAAATCAACTCTGCGTTATCAGTTAGTCGAGTCTGCAACCATACATCATTGCATATCCATTTAGTCAAGTTTTCAGCCATTGTATTATCAACTTTGCGTTATAATTTATTCTACCTTTCAACCTTTCTCTATCGAAAAAGTCTTTTATGGATAATTTTAAACGCAAGATGGCGTTGGACACTAGGCCAAGCGGAAAAAAAATGGAAATAAATCACCAACTTTTTATTTGTTGATCTGAGCGGTAAAAAATGTTCTAGACATTTGTAGAAGAGTACATAGGCTTTCAGGAAAATGGAAAATGTAGGTCAATATATTTAAAACAGGGTGAGATGCAGGGTGTCAAAATTAACCATTTTCCACTTCTCCAACTTTTCAAGATTTATAACTTTTAATCTACTGTACCAATATGCATGGTTTAGGACTCTGATATGAACAGTTTAGTTGTAAAATGTGAAAATTTTGCACCGGTTTCTTCAGTGTTGTTTCTTTATAACTCCGTCAATTTCTTAGCTATATACTGAAAGTTTCACCCAAATTGTGCCAGTATAGTATAGATAAAATAAAATAAAATAAATAATCATTCCAATATATTTAGCGGTTTAAATATGGCATCGTTTTCAACATGAAAAACATTTTGTTTTTCTAAAACTAGCAAAATTTTCCATAAAAGATACTCCTATTTACTTGAAGTTTTCGTAAATTTTGGTTATCAAATCATTAACATTATTCTTTTCCATTTTCATAAAGCGGAGCCAATTAGAAAAGTTTTAAATGCTAATTTGACTCTTTTCAAAATCAAACCACCCTTTTATCTTAAAGGCAATATGGCCATTTTTTATACCTTACACCACTACTATGGTACAGGGTATTATAACTTAGTGAATTTGTTTTTAACACACAGAAGGAATAGAGATAGACCCATTGATAAGCATACTGATCGACCCAGAATCACATTCTGATTTGATTTAGGTATGTCCGTCTGTCCATCCATGCATTTTAATTTATTAAAATCGGTTCAGATTTCAGATTTTTTTTAGCTCCCATATATGTTCGTCCGATTTCGAATAATGTTGCAATAATGTGGTCATTTGCTATACGATTTTCCCAAAATGTTGGCAAGTAGTTTTTCCTTATAACTCCTGACAATGTTGTTGTGTTTTAAATAAATCGGTTCAGATTTAGATATAGTTAACATATATATGTATCACCCGATTTTTACTTTTAAGGCCATGGTCAGAGTATTTCTTGACAGATTTTTTCATAATTTGGCACAATGCATACTTTTATGACTGTTTTTTTACTATGTGTGCCGATTTTGTTCGAAATTGATTTAGATTTAGGCATAGCTCCCATATAAAGTATTGTCCAATCTTGACTTATACAGCAATAATTCGATTATTTGTGTTAATTCCAACTCTTCGGATCACAAGTAAATATAACAACAATCGGTTCAGATTTAGATATATATATCTCCTCATTTTCAGTTTTTGGGCCGTTGCAATCGCATTAATGATTTTGCATTAATGAATTTCCAAACAAAAGTTTGGTCGAAATTCGTCACTTCAATTGTAAGCAAATTTAAATTTCGAAGACTTCGCCTATATTGCATACCCCATGTGGTGTATGGTACCAAAACGTCGTTTTTGGACGACTTTAGACCGTCCTTACTTGTTTTTACTACATTACAAAAGTTTCCAAAAGTTTCACGGCGATTTTTTTATTTTAACTTGAATGTTAATATGTATCCAACAATTTAAGAAATGTCTCGCCATAACCCAGCCATAAATGAGGCCGTGGTAACCAAAATACGTTATAAATAAATTGTCAATGCTAAAAACCAAGTACTACGTCACATTTTATTGCACATAAAGGGTGATTTTTTAAGAGCATAGTTTCCCAAAAAAAAAACATAAAATTCAGAAAAATTCTTGAAATCTTTATTTGAATCGATAGTACGATCCATATAATTTAATGTAAATGTCGCCCATGACCGCGCTTCAAATAGACCATCCGCTTAGTCCTAATTTTGGCATACGCTTTCCAACATTTCGACTGGTATCTCACTAATAAATGCTTCTATGTTGTCTTCCATTGCGTCAATTGAACAGGGCTTTTCTGTATAGACATGAGCTTTAACATAGCCCCACAAAAAATAGTCTAAAGGCGTAAAATAGCACGAAATAGGCGGCCAATTGACCGGTCCCGAACGTGAAATAAAATCCCGTGCTGTGTGGCATGTGGAACGGTCTTGTTAAAACCACATGTCATGCAAGTCAAGCTCATGCATTTCTGGTCAAAAAAGTTGGTTATCACCTCACAGTAGCGCTCACCTTTCATAGTTACGTTACGATTCGCTTCATCTTTGAAGAAGTACGGTCCAATGATGCCACCAGCCCATAAACTTTTTCTGGATTCATTGGTAGCACTTGCAATGAATTTGGATGACCTTCACTCCAAAATCGACTATTCTGCTTATTTACGTACCTATTGAGCCAAAAATTATCTTCGTCGCTCAATGGAAGAAGCGCACGATGAACCTTCTTAATAGAGCATGGATAATAAATTTCAATAATTTGCTAGCGTTGTTCTTTTTCAAGACGGTTCATGGTTAAATTATAGACCAAACTGAAGATGTTTGACAGTGAAACAAAACACGAAACGTGCGTGAGCTGTTTCGTTGCCAAAGATATGCAGTGTTGCCAAAAAGATAATGCTAAAAATCACCCTTTATACATATGTAAGGAACTTTAATTCTGCATCACTCCTTCTAGAAAACACAACAAGAATCATGAATATATCTCTATCCTATCCGATTTTATGTAACTGGCGACACAAAAGTCAATTTTTGAAAAACGTTAAATTTTCCAATTTTTTTATTGTTGCCGTCATCATTACACATAAAAACCGACCGCATTATTTACGCAATAGACCTTATTTTAATAGATGTATAAATCATTCCCAAGCTTCGAAACTTAACTAAACTCGGTGTTAAAATCTTTTTTTTTTGGAGAGGTTGGACTGATCTGGACCATATTCGACACAGTTGTAGATAGGTCTCGCCGTTCCAAATTTCATCCAAATCGGTTAAAAAACGCGTTTTATAAGCTTACTATTTTATTGATTGGTATTGCTGCCATTTAAAGCATTCTCTAAAAATCTAAGGCTTATAAAATGCGTATTTTGTATGTGAATGAATTTTTTTGCTGCTCAGATCAACAGGAAAAAAGTTGTGGACTTGTTTCTATTTTTTTCGCCGCTTGGCCCACTGTGCGATGTATTAAAAAAAATGAAATAAGTTCTCAACGTCTTATCTATTTGTTAAAGTATTACGAAATGTTCTAGACATTTGTAAATGAGGACCTTAGCTTTCAGGAACAGGCTATTGTTGGCCAAAAACTATAATATAGGTAGAGATACAGCGTGTCTAATTTTGTCTCTTTCGCCATCTCCAACATTGTGTAGCCTTTTGAATATAGCTGCCATTAAGACCGGTATATAGATTTTACATTTATATTAGTTTGAATAGTATATTTTTTACCACAGGAGACTTCGATGAAAGACTTCTTATATCTTGAACTGAATTTCAAATGATATATTATGAATTCCGAATTAAGATATATGAAATATCTGAATTTCAGTTGAAATTTCTGAATTTCAAACGGAGTATATGAACTTCAAATGGAGTATCTGAATATCAAATGGAATTTCAGAATTTCAAATAAAATATCTAAATTTCAAATGAGATTTCTAAACTACCAATAGAATTTCTGAATTTCAATTGATTTCTTCTGACTTACACTTGAAATTGGTGTAGTCTGAATTTCAATTAAAATATTCTGAGTTTCAAAATAAATATTCTGAATTTGCTGAATTTTAAATGAAATGTCTGGATATCAATCAACATATTTTGGACTTCAAATAAAATATGTGAGGTCAAATTAAAATATTTTGAATTTCAAATATATATTCTGCATTTCAAATAGATAATCTGAATTTCAAATTAAATATTTGAATTTCAATCGAAATATTCTGAATTTCAAATGGCATGTCCGGATTTCAAATTAAATATTCTGAATTTCAAGTGGAATATCTGAATATAAAACGGAATTTTTGACTTTCAAATGACATTTCTGAATAATAAATGCAGTTTCAGAATTATATTTGGTTTCTTCGGACTTACACTTGAAAATTGTGTCAGACCACACCATTTCGTTGCAATATTCTGAATTTCAACTCAAATATTCTAAATTGAAATATGATGAATTTCAAAATGGAATATTAAATTTTAATTAGCATATTTAAAATTTCAAATGAAATAAGTGAATTTCTATTGAAATATTCCGAATTTCATATGAAGTATATGAATTTCAAAAGAAGTTTTCTGAATTTAAAGAGGAATATCTGAATATGAAATGAATTTCAAAAAAAAAAAATATCTCAATTTCAACGAAATTTCTGAATTACAAAAGGAATTTCTGAATTTCAATTAGTACTTGGAATATCTGAATTATATTTAAAAGTGGTGTAGTCTGATTTTCACTTGAAATATTCTCAATTTTAATTGAAATATTCTGAATTTCAAATGGAATATCTAAATTGCATTTTACATATTCTGAAATTCAAATAAATTTCTGAATTTCAAATAAAATATCTGAATTTCAAATACAATATCTGAATTTCGAATAAAATATATGAATTTCACATGGGGTGTCTGAACACCACATGGAATTTCTAATTTTTAAATTGGTATTTTCTGAAATACTTTTAAAATTTGTGTAGTCGGAATTCCAATTGGAATCTTCTGAATAACTTCGAATGGAATATTTGATTTTCAATTGAAAAATTTTAGTATTTCAAATGGAATTTATGAAATGCAAATAAAATATCTGATCTTCAAATAAGGTATCTGAATTTCAAATAAAATATCTGAATATCATACGGAATTTCCGAAATTCAAATTTACTACCTGAATTTTAAATGAAATTCTTAATTTAAGCGGAATTTATCAATTTCAATTGGTTTAATCTGAATTACATTTGAAAGTTACCCCAGTCTGAATTAAAATATTTTGAATTTGACCTGAAATATTCTGAATTTTAGATAAAATATTCTGAATTTCAAATAAAGTATCTACCTTTGAATTGAAATATTCTGAATTTCAAAAGAAGTATCTGAATTTTAAATGAATTATTCAGAATTTCAAAAGGACTGTATGGATATCATACGGAATTTCTGAACTTCAAATGAACTTTCTGAATTACAGATTGAATTTCTCAATTTCAATTGGTATTTTATGGAGTCTGAATTTCAATTGAAATATTCTGGATTCTAATTGAAATTTCAAATGGAATGTCTGAGTTTTAATAAACACATTCTGAATTTAAAAAAAATATCGCAATCTTAATTGAAATTATAAAATATAATATCTGGAATAGAATATCAAATGGAATATCTGTATTTCAATTAATATATTTTGAAACTCAAAATATCTGAAATTCAATCGTTCATATAATAAATGGTGATTTTTTAGCTATTATCTTTTCGACAACACTGGTTTTCACTGCTCACGCACATTTCGTGTTTTGTTTCACTGTCAAACATCTTCAGATTGGTCTACAATTTAACCATGAATCGTCTTGCAAACAAACAACGCTTGCAAATTATTTAATTTTATTATCAAAAAAAGTTATCTGTTAAAAAAGTTCATAAGCAGAATTGTCGATTTTGGAGTGAAGATCAGCCAGAAGCATTGCAAGAGCTACCGATGCATCCAGAAAAAGTCACAATTTGGTGCGGTTTATGGGCTGGTGGCATCATTGGATCGTACTTCTTCAAAGATGATGCGAATCGCAACGTACATGTGAATAGTGAGCTCTACCGTGAGACGATATCTAAAATTTTTTGCCCAAAAACAAGAGCTTGACTTGCATGACACATGGTTTCAACAAGACGGTGCCATTCAACAAGACGGTGCACACGTAACAATGGACTTATTGAGAGGCAAGTTAGGTGAGGACTTTATTTCACGTTCGGGACCGGTCAATTGGCCGCCTATATCGTGCGATTTAACGCCTCTAGACTTTTTTTGTGTGGCCGTATTGAAGCTCATGTCTATACAGACAGGCCCGCTTCAATTTACGCATTTTAAGACAACATTAAATCATTTATTCGTGAGATACCGGCCGAAATGTTGGAAAGAGTATGCCAAAATTAGATTAAGCGGATGAACCATTTGAGGCGCAGCCACGGTCAAGGTTTGCATGAAATAAATTATATGGACCGTTCTAACGACCCAAGTAAAGATTTAATGCATTTTTTCTGAACTTTTTTTAAAAAAACTTTCCCACAGCTTTTAAAACATAGCCCCTTATAATAATAAATATTCTGAATTTGAAATGGAGTGTCTGAACATCACATAGAATTTCTGAGTTTCAAATAAAATATCTGAATTTGAAATTAATTTTCTGAATAAGAAATAGAGTTTCTGAATTTCAATTGATATTTTGTGAATTACACTTCAAAGTTGTGTAAGCTGAATTTATGTTGAAATATTTTTAATTTTAATTCAAATATTCTGAAATTCAACTGAAATATTCTGAATTTCAAAAAAACATATTCTGAATTAAAAATAAAATCTGAACTTTACATGGAATATCCGAATGTCGGATGGAGTATCTGAATTTTAATTGAAATACTCCGAATTTTATATGGACTTTCTGAATATGAAATGAAATTTTTAATTTTGAAATATAATATGTGAATTTCAAATAAAATTTCTGAATTAACAATGGAATTTCTGAATTGCTATTGGTACTTGGAATATCTGAATTACACTTGAAAGTGGAGTGGTTTGAATTTCAAATGGAATATCTGAATTTCAAATAGAATATATGAATTTTAAATGAAATTTCCGCATTATAAACGCAATTTCTCAATTTCAAATGGTATTTTCTGAATTATACTTGAAAGTGGAGTAGTCTGAATCGCAATTGAAGTACTCTGAATTTCAATTGGAATATTCCAAATTTTAAATGAAATATCTGAATATAAAGAATATTTCTGAACTACAAAATAAAATTTAAAATAAAATTTCTGAATTATAAATTTAATTTCTGAATTTCAATTGTTAGTTTTTGAATTACTCTTGAAAGTGGCATAGCCTGAATTTCGATTGAAATATTCTAAATTTCAATTGAAAGATTCGGAATTTTTTATTGACATTTTGTGAAATTCAAATAAAGTATCTGAATTTCAAATTAAATATTTTATATTTCAAAAGAATTTTCTGAATTTCCGATGAAATTTCTGAATTTCAAATGAAATTTCTGAATTTCAAATGAAATTTCTGAATTTCAAATGAAATTTCTGAATTTCAAATGAAATTTCTGATTTTCAAATGAATTTTCTGAATTTCAAATGAAATTTCTGAATTTGAAATGAAATTTCAAAATTTTAAATGAAATTTCTGAATTACAAACGGAATTCTAAATTTCAATTGGTATTTTCTTAATTACACTTCAAAGTGAGGGATACTGAAATTCAAATGGAACATCTGAATTTTAAATGAAAATATCACAGTCCTTTCTGGTAATCAGCTGATACCACATGTTAATTTTTCTGCGCTAAAAATGTTTTCCTTAAAATATTAAATTATGGTATTTCTAAGAAATAATAAACGTAGAGTTGCGTTTATTTCCAACGAACGCCTTTCAAATATCTAAGAAATGCTACAGTTCTCGATTCGGCCAATCGATATCAAGCGCTCGATATAGAAGATATGGAATCAGCAAGTAAAGAGATTGTGAAATTACTATAAAAAGAGATAAGTTTCCACCAATTTTTTTTGGCCAAACTATGATCTTTTCTAAAATAATCCTTAGTTGGGGTCGCAGTACTAGCTCCAAAAAAAAATCTATCGGAACAAAAGCAATTTCAAGACGACGAGATATATATGATTGAATTCGGCCGTCATCAAATTCCAAAAAAGAAAATTCGCACAATTAGATTTTTCTATGGAATCGTTGTGAAGTGGCCCAATTAAAAATAACAAAGGTCCCACACAATTTGCGAAATGTGCAATGTTTGGTCATGGCTCTAGGAATTGTCACCGAACAGCTGTCTGTCCTGCATGAGCCGGTAACCATGATCTCCCAGTTTGTACTTTAAATCAGACTCAACGCGATGGTCCTGTTGTATACAAATATTTTAACTGTTCCAAGAGAAACCTAAATAATGTGAACCATAATGCTGATGATCCAAAATGTCCATGTAGAAAAGATTACATGCAAATGCGTAATCGAGTTACGAACAAAATTTCCTGTGGTACACGATGTGTGTATGAATATTACATAGAACAAGATGATTTCCCTCAAGCTGGTTACAAAAACAAAGGTTTGTCTTCTCGATCAGCTGTTGATAATCCAACATGTTAATCTAGAACAAAGCGTGGTTCAAATTTAGTGGGTTAAGAACCCCATATGTTCAAACAGCTAGCCGTCAATCAGCTAGAAATTTTAGTACTCAACCATTTGGCAATTGCAACCTATACTCTAACGTTACAAGTCAAGGCAGTCAAGTAGACGATGTAGACGACTTAACGATGATGAATTTGTTATGATGATATTTACTTTGAAGCTATTGATCGCCTACAACAGTGCAGAATAGGTATGATAAATTCAGAGTTTTAGGAATGATGTTGCGTCATGCTTTATACTTTTACTTTTATTTTATTCAACTTTTATTTTATTCAACATAAATCAGATTCATGTTATACACTGGAATTGCCAAGGCATAACGACAAAATTCAGCAATTAAGTAGCTGAATTTTGCTTTTTACAACAAAATCATATGTTTTTCTCTTAAATGAAACATTTCTCAAACCTCATCATAAATTCAAGATGGAAGGCTACAAAATCGGTGAACTCATGGTGGCTTTGTGTTCATTGGAATTAGAAAAGCTGTCGAGCACAATTTTTTGGCTAAAGAAACATTTAATTAATGGGAACAATGTTATAATAACATCTGCTTATACCCCACATTA
This sequence comes from Stomoxys calcitrans, assembly GCF_963082655.1. Classification (NCBI taxonomy): domain Eukaryota; kingdom Metazoa; phylum Arthropoda; class Insecta; order Diptera; family Muscidae; genus Stomoxys; species Stomoxys calcitrans. The sequence goes on from NC_081554.1 coordinate 98,619,795, forward strand.
AAGATGACTTAATAAAGTTAAATAGCAAAAAGACTGATGTTTTAATTTTTGGCGACTTTAACACACAACATACAAGCTGGAATTGTGTAATGAATAACACCGCTGGGAACGTACTTTATAAATATCAAAATCAGTCCTATATACATGTTTATTATCCTCCAAATACTACACGATTCGCCCAGAATTCTATTCCAACAATATCTCATCTAGAGACTCACTCAAACGCCCTTTCTTCAGACCACGTTCCCATCACTTGTTGCATACGAGGGTTGTCTTTTATATTTCAGGTGTAATCTCCCAACTGACAGCTCTATCGTAAAGCTTGACATTTTTGAGGTTATACCTACTCAGAACGTTTCTACATACAAGCCATATTTGTGTTGTTTAGAGTAACTTGAACGATTTTTATACCCTCCACTATAAGATGGGGGTATACTAATTTCGTCATTCTGTTTGTAACTACTCGAAATATTCGTCTGAGACCCCATAAAGCATAAATATTCTTGATCGTCGTGACATTTTATGTCGATCTAGCCATGTCCGTCCTGTCCGTCTGTCTGTCGAAAACACGCTAACTTCCGAAGGAGTAAAGCTAGCCGCTTGAAATTTTGCACAAATACTTCTTATTAGTGTAGGTCGGTTGCTATTGTAAATGGGCCATATCGGTCCATGTTTTGATATAGCTGTCATATAAACCGATCTTGGGTCTTGACTTCTTGAGCCTCTAGAGGGCGCAATTCTTATCCGATTTGAATGAATTTTGGCACGACGTGTTTTGTTATGATATCCAACAACTGTGCCAAGTATGGTTCAAATCGGTTCATAACCTGATATAGCTGCCATATAAACCGATCTTGGGTCTTGACTCCTTGAGCCTCTAGAGTGCGCAATTCTTATCCGATTGGAATGAAATTTCGCACGACGTGTTTTGTCATGATATCCAACAACTGTGCCAAGTATGGTTCAAATCTGGGGATCTTGACTTCTTGAGCCTCTAGAGGTCGCGATTATTATCCGATTTGCCTGAAATTTTGTACGACGGATTCTCTCATGACCATCAACGTACGTGTTTATTATGGTCTGAATCGGTCTATAGCCCGATACAGCTCCCATATAAATCGATCTCTCTATTTTACTTCTTGAGGCCCCAAAGGGTGCAATTCTTATTCGAATTGGCTGACATTTTACACAGGTCTCCAACATATAATTTAATTGTGGTCCAAACCGGACCATGTCTTGATATCGTTCTAATAGCAGAGCAAATCTTTTCTTATATCCTGTTTTGCCTAAGAAGAGATGCCGGGAAAAAAAAACTCTACAAATGCAATCCATAATGGAAGGTATATAAGATTCGGCCCGGCCGAACTTAGCACGCTTTTACTTGTTAGCTTTATTTTCATTTTGATGCATGATTTGAACTGGTGGATTTAAAATTAAAATCAAAGAATGTGATTTTTTGCGATTTTTTTGGTCAAAAAAAGGTATTTTCATTAATTAGTCTTTATTAAAAAAGCATATTGTAGATACGTTTTAAGTGAAACTTGAACAAAATATGTCAACCTAAACTGGTGCTATATATGCCTCAAAATAGGCAAGTTTTTATCAAAACAATTAGAAAAACCCCGCGAGTTCTCACAATATAAAGTTAAGTCCCCCACAGGACTAATATATTTTACTTCATATGTCTCCTAAACTCATGCACAAAATTTTTTGAACCAAACCATATTTATAGCCTCCACTGAAAATTTACTAAAAAATACCGATTTGGAAACTATTTTTGCACGAAATGGGTATGGGTATGGTTGTGGATCTCTGTAAAAAGTTTCGTGCAGAATTTATTTTTGGTCTTTTAAATACACTTTTATCCGCAATATCCAAAAAGAACTATTAAGATATCTCTATTTGATTTTTATTTAGAATTTTTGAGCCCTATCAAGCAAAAACAATTTTTGAAATCTGGCCACTAATGACATTTGACGGGTCACAATGATTTGAAACGCTTGGACAACTTAGGGCCTTGAAATTTTGAAGATTATCTAGATATCACTTCAGCTCTAACCATTACAAAATTCAAATAGTTATCTGAATCTGTTCTCATATGGCATATTTTCTACTGTGTTGATGTCTCGATCGGTCTACACGTCCGTCGGGGGTTTTATAGTGGGGCCAGCCCTATGCGAATTAGCTTCAAAATTTCATATAATTTCATATACTCCCAAATACCGTTAATTTGAGTCCAATATTGTTACAATCGATCCACTTTTAATTTAGGGTAATTATTTTTGGGGCAAGGTTCCGACCCGCTTCCGATATTAATAATGTATGTAGCGATATTAAAAATGTATGTATGCGGAAAATTAAGGAAAATCGGTTCAGTCGTTTTCAAATCTCAAAAAAAAACGGACAAATAAACACACTATGACTTTTGTATATAGAGAGATGTTTCTTTCTATGTTATAGTTATAATGGGCCCAAAAAAATTGACCCGCGTTAAAGAGTAGATGTCGTGGTACTAAAATAGCTGAATTCGTTATAGCGCTCTGGTTTATATGCGGCGAGTACATGAACTAATCCGATATTAAATCTGTATGACTTTGGCAACATTGTGGCGATACTCTGAACTAGTGCAAAAATCAACTCTGAGGTAGTAACATTAAAATGACTTGCTGCAGAAAGTGTCCACATGCGATAATTCAGTTAAAAGTTATACAGCTTAAAAATCACAGAATGCGCAAAAAGTGTTTTTTGCATTTTTGGCCAACAAAGTATTTTCATTATTTATTCTTAATTGAAAAAATAGCTTAAATACCAATATATTTTTTTGTAACGAGGAAATAGTATGGATAATTTTCAAGTAAAATTTGAACAAGCTTTGTCAACCTAAACGGGTGCTTAAGTTACTTTAGGATAGGCCATTTATTTATTAAACAATTGGAAACCCCCTCGAGATCTCAAAATGCAAAGCCTAGATTCCCATTAGCTCAAATATTTATATACCCACCACCGACGGATGGGGGTATATTCATTTTGTCATTCCGTTTGCAACACATCGAAATATCCATTTCCGACCCCATAAAGTATATATATTCTTGATCAGCTTAAAAATCTAAGACGATCTAGCCATGTCCGCCCGTCTGTCTGTTGTAATCACGCTACAGTCTTCAAAAACAGAGATATTGAGCTTAAACTTTGCACGGATTCTTTTTTTTGTCCATAAGCAGGTTAATCGGACTATATCGGACTATATCTTGATATAGCCCCCATATAGACCGATCCGCCGATTTAGGGTCTTAGGTCAATAAAAGCCACATATATTATCCGATTTTGCTGAAGTTTGGGACAGTGAGTTGTGTTAGTCCCTTCGATATCCTCCGTCAATTTGGCTCAGATCGGTCCAGATTTGGATATAGCTGCAATATAGACCGATCCTCCGATTTAGGGTCATAGGCCCATAAAAACTTCATTTATTATCCGATTTTGCTGAAATTTGGGGCAGTGAGTTGTCTTAGGCTCTTCGATATCCTCCATCAATATGGCTCAGATCAGTTCAGATTTGGATATAGCTGCCATATAGACCGATCCTCCGATTTAGGGTCATAGGCGCATAAAAGCCACATTTATTATCCGATTTTGCTGAAATTTGGAACAGTACGTTGTCTTACGCCCTTCGATATCCTCCGTTAATATGGCTCAGATCGGTTCAGATTTGGATATGACTGCCATATAGACCGATCCTCCAATTTAGGGTCTTAGGCCTAAAAGCCACATTTATGATTCGATTTTGCTGAAATTTGGGACAGTGAATTGTGTTAGACCCTTCAACGTCCTTCGTCAATTTGGCTTAGATCGGTCCAGATTTGGATATAGCTGCCATATAGACCGATCTCTCGGTTTTAGGTTTTGGGGCCATAAAAAGCGCATTTATTGTCCGATGTTGCCGAAATTTGGGACAAAGAGTTAAGTTAAGCCCCTCCACATATTTCTGCAATTTGGTCTAGATCGATCAAGATTTGCATATAGCTGTCATATAGACCGATCTCTCGATTTAAAGCCTTGGCCCCATAAAAGGCGCATGTTTAATCCGATTGCACTGAAATTTGACACACTGACTTATGTTATGCTTTTCGACATCCGTGTCGTATATAGTTCAGATCGGTTCATTTTTATATATAACTTCTAAAAAGACCAATATTTTGTTATATACAATACAATTGAACAATAACTTTTACTTATTAGTATTTATCAGCTCCAAATCGGAATATATATTGATATAGCTGCTATGGGGCATAAGGTATGCAATTTTCACCGAATTTTGATGAAAGGTGGTTTACATATATAGCCGAGGTGGTGGGTATCGAAAGTTCGGCCCGGCCGAACTTAACGCCTTTTTACTTGTTTTACTTCATATGTCCCCTGAACCCATGCAAACAATTTTTTGCACCAAACCATATATGTAGACTCTACAGAAAATTTTCTAAAAAAATGCCGATTTGGAAACTATCTTAGCTCTGTAAAAACTTACAGGCAAAATTTAATTTTGGTCTTTTAAATACACTTACATCTGCAAATATCAAACAGAATTATTAAGATATCTTTATTTGTTTTTTTTTCTATTCAGCAAAAAATGAATTTTAGAAGTCGGACCACAAATGATGATTTGGCAGCCGGAACAATTTTTCTAATTCCGAGGTGACCAACTTAAGGGTCTTGCGGCGAAACGCTTACACTACGTAGGGCCTTGACCATTTCAAAATTAAAATAGTTATCTCTATCTGTTTTCATAGGGCATGTTTTCTACTAGTTTTTTTCGGTTCTATCCCGCTGTATGTTGCCTCGATCGGTCTATATGTTCGTTCAAGGTTTTTGTGGAGGGGCGAGTCCCATGCGAATTGGCTTGACCATATTTGTAACCTTCACAGAAAATTTACTAAAAAATACCGATTTGGAAACTATCTCTGACCAAAATTGGTATTATGGGTTTCTCCAAAAAAAACTTTCGAGCAGATTTTATTTTTGGTCTTTAAAATTCAAATAGGTATCTCTATCCGTTCTCATATGTCATATTTCCTACTAGTTTTTTTCGGTTCTATCCCACTGTTTGTTGCCTCGATCAGTGTATATGCTTGAAATTTTAATATGTTTTATTTTCTACTCCGAAATACCGTTAATTTGAGTCCAATATTGTTACAATCGATCCACTTTTAATTTTGGTGGTTATTTTCAGGGTAAGGGGAAGGCTCCGACCCGACCTCGATATCAAAAATTTATATAGCCTATTATTCCTTCCAGACCATTTTACACAATCTGTGGAAATTTCACGACCATTGGTTTGGTCGTTTTCGAGTTTCAAACAAACAGACGAGCAAACACACTATGAATTTTATATACAGAGCGATGCTGCTTTCTATGTTATAGTTACAATGAGCCCAAAAAAATGTACCCACGTAAAAAGTAGATGTCGTGGCACTAAAATAGCCGAATTCATTACAGCGCTCTGTTTTAATTGCGGCGAGTACACGAACTAATCCAATATTAAATCTGAGTGATTTTGGCGACATTGCGGCAATACTCTGAATTACCACCCTGAGGTGGTAACATTGAAACAACAGGGTTGATTTTGTAGGTTACTGTTTTACACGAAACCATTCTGGCAACACGATGAGCAAAAATAAACTTAAAAAACGACTTATTTTTTATAGAGAACAAGAGTATATATGAAAAATAAGTGTTATTTTAGTGATAAAAATTATGGAGAATCTAGAAAAAGTCATAAAATCGTAAAGCAAAAAGTGTCCCCAATGTATCGGTGTCCTCAAAACATCCATAATATAGACGGAAATTTTGGGGACAGTCCCCAAAGTATACAAATGTCCTCGAAACATACATTATACAGAAAAATTGTCCCGAAAGTATCCATTTTACATATATATATATATATATATATATATATATATATATATATATATATATATATGCCTATACAACCTGCGGAGACAGGGAAGAAAATCTGGTAATAATATATGAGAAGAAAATGTTCCCAGCTTTCTCCATCCAATTGAGGTGGCGACTAGGATACCAGCTAATCGACCTATGATGAAGTATTCCGCCTCTTTAGAACAAGGCTAGGGAAGAAACCCGGCTGAAGAACACCAAGGCAGTAGGAGCCGGTGGAGTACTAACTTTCTTGGTGTGATCTCTTTTATAACGTGCTCAAGAAGATTATACAAGAGACAGGTTTAAATAGGAAAGGCACACTACTCACAAAAGCACACATGCTTCTCGTCTATGCAGACAACATTGATATTATGTGTCGGTCATCGAGAGCATTCACAAATGTTATTTTCACCGCCATCCCCATAAACGCCAAATTCAAATTAAAAATGTTTAGGAAAATAAAATGTTTAGGAAATAAATATAAAAAAGGCATGAAGTTAGGCCGCCAAACTTTGGATACCCACCTTCAGATACAAAGGGTGATTTTTTAAGAGCTAGAAGAAAGATTTTCAAAAACAACACATAAAATTCAGAAAATTCATGAAATCTTTATTTAAATCGATAGTTCGATCTATATAATTAAATGTTTGAAGATTATTTCATGCAAATGTTGACAGTGACTGCCCTTCAAATAGTCCATCCGCTTTGTCCAATTTTGGCATACTCCTTCCAACATTTCGGACGGTATCTCACGAATCAATGCTTTAATGTTGTCTTCTAATGCAACAATTGAAGCGGGCTTGTCTGAATGGACATGAGCTTTAACATAGCCCCACAAAAAATAGTCTAAAGGCGTTAAATCGCACGTCCAATTGACCGTTCCCGAACGTGAAATTTTCACCGAGCACGCCTCTCTGTTTTTAACGTATCCATTGAGCCAAAAATGAGCTTCGTCGTAAAATGGAAGAAGCGCGCGATGAACTTTCTCTAAAGAGCTTTTTGAGAATAAAATTCAACATTTCGCAAGCGTTGTTCGTTTGTAAGACGATTCATGGTTAAATTATAGATCAAACTGAAGATATTTGATAGTGAAACAAAAAAACCAAACGTGAGTGAGCGGTTTAAACCAGTGTTGCCAAAAAGATAGTAGCTTAAAAAATCACGCATTACATATTAACCTCATTACGTCAAGTCCAATGAAAAACACATCATTTATGTCAAAATATTGTCCGATCTGGACAAAACTGGCCAGGGTTGTCGATGTTTCTAACGCAATTCACTGCCTTAGACCAAGAATGGGTGAATCGGACGATGTCTATATGGATGTGTCTAATATAACCCATTGTACAAAAAAATTCTTCGAATTTAGGTAACAAATGCGCCTTTTATGGGCCCTGCACTTAAATCGGGGGTTGGGTATATATGACAGCTTATCCAAATATTCAGAAGGCCACCGCAGAGAGCAGAGATTTGCATATCCGCCTATGACGCTGAACGCCTGGGTTCGAATGCGGCCAAGAGCATCAGAAAAAATGTTCAGCGGTGATTTTCCCCTCCTAATGCTGGCAACGTTTGTGAGATACTATGCCATGCATGGAAGCGCCATGTAAAAACTTCTCCCACAAGAGGTGTCGCACTGGGGCACACCATTCGGACTCGGTTATAAAATCAAGTATGCAACGAATCAGTTCATAACTTGATAGAGCTCCAGTATCATAGCAATTCTTATCCATTACCCTTTGATTGCTAATAAGGAGATACCGAGCATAGAACTTGACAAATGTGATCCATGGTAAACTGTGTAGATGATTCGGTCTGGTCGAACTTAGCACGCTATTACTTGTTTCTGTTTCTCATCGGAACATTGTTGAAACATAAGATATTTTCAATATTTATGCCATATATATAAACAATGTAAGCCAATATGTCCAACGCTAACACGTAAATGGACATTACATTGAGAAACCACAAAAACCAAAGGGAAACATGTGACCTGCTATGACATGGCATCTACAAAAGTTGTGACCAACTTTTGCCTATGTGTGGTGTAACAATCATCAGGCTAATCTCCACAACAGTGAAAATATTGCGGGCATTTGTTTTTGTACGATGTGATTCATTGGGCAGGTCGGGAAAAACTAATTGTAATGAAACCACCTACACTGACAGTCTCCATGTTCTGTAATGAATAATTTGCTGAAAACTATGCAGGGTTTTTGGAAACCAAGACAGGATATTACATAGCTGTCAAGATTATTGAAACACACAAAGATTATTGAATCTTTGTAATCCAAAACCAACGACATTTGTTGGGTTTTGGTGTTAATTAATTAATTAATATAGTTAAGAATTTTGAAAAAAAGAAAACAGACCGCACTTGTTTTGGTATTTTTCCTTCTCTCTTACGACATAAAATACCTTTAAATATACCATTTTTCCTAATAATACCTATAAGATGGGGGTATACTAATTTCGTCATTCTGTTTGTAACTACTCGAAATATTCGTCTGAGACCCCATAAAGCATAAATATTCTTGATCGTCGTGACATTTTATGTCGATCTAGCCATGTCCGTCCTGTCCGTCTGTCTGTCGAAAACACGCTAACTTCCGAAGGAGTAAAGCTAGCCGCTTGAAATTTTGCACAAATACTTCTTATTAGTGTAGGTCGGTTGCTATTGTAAATGGGCCATATCGGTCCATGTTTTGATATAGCTGTCATATAAACCGATCTTGGGTCTTGACTTCTTGAGCCTCTAGAGGGCGCAATTCTTATCCGATTTGAATGAATTTTGGCACGACGTGTTTTGTTATGATATCCAACAACTGTGCCAAGTATGGTTCAAATCGGTTCATAACCTGATATAGCTGCCATATAAACCGATCTTGGGTCTTGACTCCTTGAGCCTCTAGAGTGCGCAATTCTTATCCGATTGGAATGAAATTTCGCACGACGTGTTTTGTCATGATATCCAACAACTGTGCCAAGTATGGTTCAAATCTGGGGATCTTGACTTCTTGAGCCTCTAGAGGTCGCGATTATTATCCGATTTGCCTGAAATTTTGTACGACGGATTCTCTCATGACCATCAACGTACGTGTTTATTATGGTCTGAATCGGTCTATAGCCCGATACAGCTCCCATATAAATCGATCTCTCTATTTTACTTCTTGAGGCCCCAAAGGGTGCAATTCTTATTCGAATTGGCTGACATTTTACACAGGTCTCCAACATATAATTTAATTGTGGTCCAAACCGGACCATGTCTTGATATCGTTCTAATAGCAGAGCAAATCTTTTCTTATATCCTGTTTTGCCTAAGAAGAGATGCCGGGAAAAAAAAACTCTACAAATGCAATCCATAATGGAAGGTATATAAGATTCGGCCCGGCCGAACTTAGCACGCTTTTACTTGTTAGCTTTATTTTCATTTTGATGCATGATTTGAACTGGTGGATTTAAAATTAAAATCAAAGAATGTGATTTTTTGCGATTTTTTTGGTCAAAAAAAGGTATTTTCATTAATTAGTCTTTATTAAAAAAGCATATTGTAGATACGTTTTAAGTGAAACTTGAACAAAATATGTCAACCTAAACTGGTGCTATATATGCCTCAAAATAGGCAAGTTTTTATCAAAACAATTAGAAAAACCCCGCGAGTTCTCACAATATAAAGTTAAGTCCCCCACAGGACTAATATATTTTACTTCATATGTCTCCTAAACTCATGCACAAAATTTTTTGAACCAAACCATATTTATAGCCTCCACTGAAAATTTACTAAAAAATACCGATTTGGAAACTATTTTTGCACGAAATGGGTATGGGTATGGTTGTGGATCTCTGTAAAAAGTTTCGTGCAGAATTTATTTTTGGTCTTTTAAATACACTTTTATCCGCAATATCCAAAAAGAACTATTAAGATATCTCTATTTGATTTTTATTTAGAATTTTTGAGCCCTATCAAGCAAAAACAATTTTTGAAATCTGGCCACTAATGACATTTGACGGGTCACAATGATTTGAAACGCTTGGACAACTTAGGGCCTTGAAATTTTGAAGATTATCTAGATATCACTTCAGCTCTAACCATTACAAAATTCAAATAGTTATCTGAATCTGTTCTCATATGGCATATTTTCTACTGTGTTGATGTCTCGATCGGTCTACACGTCCGTCGGGGGTTTTATAGTGGGGCCAGCCCTATGCGAATTAGCTTCAAAATTTCATATAATTTCATATACTCCCAAATACCGTTAATTTGAGTCCAATATTGTTACAATCGATCCACTTTTAATTTAGGGTAATTATTTTTGGGGCAAGGTTCCGACCCGCTTCCGATATTAATAATGTATGTAGCGATATTAAAAATGTATGTATGCGGAAAATTAAGGAAAATCGGTTCAGTCGTTTTCAAATCTCAAAAAAAAACGGACAAATAAACACACTATGACTTTTGTATATAGAGAGATGTTTCTTTCTATGTTATAGTTATAATGGGCCCAAAAAAATTGACCCGCGTTAAAGAGTAGATGTCGTGGTACTAAAATAGCTGAATTCGTTATAGCGCTCTGGTTTATATGCGGCGAGTACATGAACTAATCCGATATTAAATCTGTATGACTTTGGCAACATTGTGGCGATACTCTGAACTAGTGCAAAAATCAACTCTGAGGTAGTAACATTAAAATGACTTGCTGCAGAAAGTGTCCACATGCGATAATTCAGTTAAAAGTTATACAGCTTAAAAATCACAGAATGCGCAAAAAGTGTTTTTTGCATTTTTGGCCAACAAAGTATTTTCATTATTTATTCTTAATTGAAAAAATAGCTTAAATACCAATATATTTTTTTGTAACGAGGAAATAGTATGGATAATTTTCAAGTAAAATTTGAACAAGCTTTGTCAACCTAAACGGGTGCTTAAGTTACTTTAGGATAGGCCATTTATTTATTAAACAATTGGAAACCCCCTCGAGATCTCAAAATGCAAAGCCTAGATTCCCATTAGCTCAAATATTTATATACCCACCACCGACGGATGGGGGTATATTCATTTTGTCATTCCGTTTGCAACACATCGAAATATCCATTTCCGACCCCATAAAGTATATATATTCTTGATCAGCTTAAAAATCTAAGACGATCTAGCCATGTCCGCCCGTCTGTCTGTTGTAATCACGCTACAGTCTTCAAAAACAGAGATATTGAGCTTAAACTTTGCACGGATTCTTTTTTTTGTCCATAAGCAGGTTAATCGGACTATATCGGACTATATCTTGATATAGCCCCCATATAGACCGATCCGCCGATTTAGGGTCTTAGGTCAATAAAAGCCACATATATTATCCGATTTTGCTGAAGTTTGGGACAGTGAGTTGTGTTAGTCCCTTCGATATCCTCCGTCAATTTGGCTCAGATCGGTCCAGATTTGGATATAGCTGCAATATAGACCGATCCTCCGATTTAGGGTCATAGGCCCATAAAAACTTCATTTATTATCCGATTTTGCTGAAATTTGGGGCAGTGAGTTGTCTTAGGCTCTTCGATATCCTCCATCAATATGGCTCAGATCAGTTCAGATTTGGATATAGCTGCCATATAGACCGATCCTCCGATTTAGGGTCATAGGCGCATAAAAGCCACATTTATTATCCGATTTTGCTGAAATTTGGAACAGTACGTTGTCTTACGCCCTTCGATATCCTCCGTTAATATGGCTCAGATCGGTTCAGATTTGGATATGACTGCCATATAGACCGATCCTCCAATTTAGGGTCTTAGGCCTAAAAGCCACATTTATGATTCGATTTTGCTGAAATTTGGGACAGTGAATTGTGTTAGACCCTTCAACGTCCTTCGTCAATTTGGCTTAGATCGGTCCAGATTTGGATATAGCTGCCATATAGACCGATCTCTCGGTTTTAGGTTTTGGGGCCATAAAAAGCGCATTTATTGTCCGATGTTGCCGAAATTTGGGACAAAGAGTTAAGTTAAGCCCCTCCACATATTTCTGCAATTTGGTCTAGATCGATCAAGATTTGCATATAGCTGTCATATAGACCGATCTCTCGATTTAAAGCCTTGGCCCCATAAAAGGCGCATGTTTAATCCGATTGCACTGAAATTTGACACACTGACTTATGTTATGCTTTTCGACATCCGTGTCGTATATAGTTCAGATCGGTTCATTTTTATATATAACTTCTAAAAAGACCAATATTTTGTTATATACAATACAATTGAACAATAACTTTTACTTATTAGTATTTATCAGCTCCAAATCGGAATATATATTGATATAGCTGCTATGGGGCATAAGGTATGCAATTTTCACCGAATTTTGATGAAAGGTGGTTTACATATATAGCCGAGGTGGTGGGTATCGAAAGTTCGGCCCGGCCGAACTTAACGCCTTTTTACTTGTTTTACTTCATATGTCCCCTGAACCCATGCAAACAATTTTTTGCACCAAACCATATATGTAGACTCTACAGAAAATTTTCTAAAAAAATGCCGATTTGGAAACTATCTTAGCTCTGTAAAAACTTACAGGCAAAATTTAATTTTGGTCTTTTAAATACACTTACATCTGCAAATATCAAACAGAATTATTAAGATATCTTTATTTGTTTTTTTTTCTATTCAGCAAAAAATGAATTTTAGAAGTCGGACCACAAATGATGATTTGGCAGCCGGAACAATTTTTCTAATTCCGAGGTGACCAACTTAAGGGTCTTGCGGCGAAACGCTTACACTACGTAGGGCCTTGACCATTTCAAAATTAAAATAGTTATCTCTATCTGTTTTCATAGGGCATGTTTTCTACTAGTTTTTTTCGGTTCTATCCCGCTGTATGTTGCCTCGATCGGTCTATATGTTCGTTCAAGGTTTTTGTGGAGGGGCGAGTCCCATGCGAATTGGCTTGACCATATTTGTAACCTTCACAGAAAATTTACTAAAAAATACCGATTTGGAAACTATCTCTGACCAAAATTGGTATTATGGGTTTCTCCAAAAAAAACTTTCGAGCAGATTTTATTTTTGGTCTTTAAAATTCAAATAGGTATCTCTATCCGTTCTCATATGTCATATTTCCTACTAGTTTTTTTCGGTTCTATCCCACTGTTTGTTGCCTCGATCAGTGTATATGCTTGAAATTTTAATATGTTTTATTTTCTACTCCGAAATACCGTTAATTTGAGTCCAATATTGTTACAATCGATCCACTTTTAATTTTGGTGGTTATTTTCAGGGTAAGGGGAAGGCTCCGACCCGACCTCGATATCAAAAATTTATATAGCCTATTATTCCTTCCAGACCATTTTACACAATCTGTGGAAATTTCACGACCATTGGTTTGGTCGTTTTCGAGTTTCAAACAAACAGACGAGCAAACACACTATGAATTTTATATACAGAGCGATGCTGCTTTCTATGTTATAGTTACAATGAGCCCAAAAAAATGTACCCACGTAAAAAGTAGATGTCGTGGCACTAAAATAGCCGAATTCATTACAGCGCTCTGTTTTAATTGCGGCGAGTACACGAACTAATCCAATATTAAATCTGAGTGATTTTGGCGACATTGCGGCAATACTCTGAATTACCACCCTGAGGTGGTAACATTGAAACAACAGGGTTGATTTTGTAGGTTACTGTTTTACACGAAACCATTCTGGCAACACGATGAGCAAAAATAAACTTAAAAAACGACTTATTTTTTATAGAGAACAAGAGTATATATGAAAAATAAGTGTTATTTTAGTGATAAAAATTATGGAGAATCTAGAAAAAGTCATAAAATCGTAAAGCAAAAAGTGTCCCCAATGTATCGGTGTCCTCAAAACATCCATAATATAGACGGAAATTTTGGGGACAGTCCCCAAAGTATACAAATGTCCTCGAAACATACATTATACAGAAAAATTGTCCCGAAAGTATCCATTTTACATATATATATATATATATATATATATATATATATATATATATATATATATATATATAAATAAATATATAGGTATGTCCATATCAGCATCTCCGTTGGGACATTCAATAGATATTGAGCACAACGGCATTGCCAACAACAAGGTATCATTCTGTTAGGAAAATCATTTGTGGGAAATTCTTATCTTATAAGGCTTTCGATAATCCGGCATCCTTGTCGTTATGAAATAAGCCCAAGTCGTTACAAGGTCCATTTTCAATAGGTATACACCCATAAATTTATTTCCGCCAAAGGAAAGCCATGCATACATATTTTTATTTAAAGACATGAGCTCGTAGGAAAATAAATAAAGGCCATCTGAAAATAGGCCTGAATAAGTTTTAAAAAAGTCAAAAGTCAAATATAATGGAGCTCTATCAAGTTATAGAAAAAACTCCGTTCACGATGAACCGATTTTGACTATATTTAGTATTATTTAGGAAGTCGAAGTAAAACTCTACGGCCAAATTGGATAATAATTGTCATACTCGGAACAGTTGTTGAAAGTCAAAACAAAACATTACATGCGAAAATTCAGCCAAATCCGATAAGAATTGCGCCATTTAGAGGCGCCATTTGGGCCATTTACAATCTTAGCCGAACTGCACTACAATCTTTACCCTACAAATGCCAAGCTTCATTCGCTCGAAAGATAGCGTGCTTTCGAAAGACAGACAGACGGTCATGGACAATAGACTTAGAAATTAATATGATCCAGAATTTATTTGGTTAGGAACGAAGTTAGTATGCCTCCCTGGTGGAGGATTTATAAAAAACAAGTAAAAGCGTGCTAAGTTCGGCCGGGCCGAATCTTATATACCCTCCACCATGGATCGCATTTGTCGAGTTCTTTTCACGGCATCTCTTCTTAGGCAAAAAAGCATATAAGAAAAGATTTGCTCTGTTTTCAGAGCAATATCAAGATATGGTCCGGTTTGGACCACAATTAAATTATATGTTGGAGACCTGCGTAAAATGTCAGTCAATTCGAATAAGAATGGGCCCTTTGGGGGCTCAAGAAGTAAAATAGAGAGATCGATTTATATGGGAGCTGTATCGGGCTATAGACCGATTCAGACCATAATAAACACGTATGTTGACGGTCATGAGAGAATCGGTCGTACAATATTTCAGGCAAATCGTATAATAATTGCGACCTCTACAGGCTCAAGAACTCAAGATCCCAGATCGGTTTATATGACAGCTATATCAGGTTATGAACCGATTTAAACCATACTTGGTACAGTTGTTGGATATCATACCAAAACACGTCGTGCAAAATTTCATTCCAATCGGATAAGAATTACGCCATCTAGAGGCTCAAGAAGTCTAGACCCAAGATCGGTTTATATGGCAGCTATATCAGGTTATGAACCGATTTAAACCATTCTTGGCACAGATGTTGGATATCATGACAAAACACGGCGTGCGAAATTTCATTCAAATCGGATAAGAATTGCGCACTCTAGAGGCTCAAGAAGTCAAGACCCAAGATCGGTTTATATGGCAGCTATATCAGGTTATGAACCGATTTAAACCATTCTTGGCACAGATGTTGGATATTATGACAAAACACGTCGTGCGAAATTTCATTCAAATCGTATAAGAATTGCGTACTCTAGAGGCTCAAGAAGTCAAGACCCAAGATCGGTTTATATGGCAGCTATATCAGGTTATGAACCGATTTGAACCATACTTGGCACAGTTGTTGGATGTCATAACAAAACACGTCGTGCAAAATTTCATCCCAATCGGATAAGAATTGCGCACTTTAGAGGCTCAAGAAGTCAAGACCCAAGATCGGTTTATATGACAGCTATATCAAAACATAGACCGATATGGCCCATTTACAATACCAACCGACCTACACTAATAAGAAGTATTTGTGCAAAATTTCAAGCGGCTAGCTTTTTTCCTTCGGAAGTTAGCGTGCTTTCGACAGACAGACGGACGGACGGACGGACGGACGGACATGGCTAGATCGACATAAAATGTCACGACGATCAAGAATATTTATACTTTATGGGGTCTCAGACGAATATTTCGAGTAGTTACAAACAGAATGACGAAATTAGTATACCCCCCATCTTATGGTGGAGGGTATAAAAATCGATTGTTTCCAATTATATCGCCAATATAATTGCCCTAGCAAAGTTTTTTCAAAATTTTTGTTTTTTTATACCCTTCACCATAGGATGGAGGTATACTAAAGTCGTCATTCCGGCCGAAGCTAGCACGCTTTTGGGCAGAGTGAGCCTAGGTGCATACTTTGAGGACTCTGAGGTTGTGATCAGGCGAGATCCGAGCGATCATGGAGAGCGCAAGGCGGTAATAAGTTAACGCGAGGTCACGGACGCTCTTAGAGTGTAAGAAGGATATCAACTCCTTCTTTGCAGCTGTCACGATACGGATAGTTTGGGAGAAGGGGGAAGTGAAAGGCCAGACGAATTGGAACGCGATCGCGAATGATGACGATAATTCTAGGGGAGTTCCGGAACATGAGAAGACGAGACTGTTACTCAAATGAAGGAGGTCCATATGACTTTCGGTGTCTTTACGGGTCACATGAGACGTTATAACATTTCCTTGAAGGCTTTTGTAGACAGCACTGATTTCCTGACAAATGTGTCTGAGACTACTTTTCCGATTTAGAGCGCACAACATGCCGAGTACTGATTTTTTTCTTTTTTTAATTCTGCTATCACACTTTATATATGTGCTTGTCTTATAACATTTCCCCTTTGCAATTCATCCGGTATGTCAAAACTGTCAGTTTAAGCAGAGTATTCTGCTCCTTTCCTTGTTGCGAGAAAATTTAACTTAATATCATAATTTTCTTTAACATAATTACAATAAATTTTTTCCACCAACTAAATTTTTCATTCACATTACACTAGCATTAAATATTTTTAAGTGCTCCTTTAAGCTATTAGCATAAACAAGTAAGAGCGTGCTAAGTTCGGCCGGGCTGAATCTTGGATTCTGCTGAAATATGGGACCTATATCTGGTTATAGACCGATTTGGACCGTACTTGGAAGTCATAACAGAACACTATGTGCAAAATTTCAGCCAGGCGGGTAAAAATCGAGGTTCGTAAGGGCTCAAGAAGTCAAATCGGGAGATTGGTTTATAAGGGAGCTATATCTTGACCTGAACTCATATGACCCATTTGCAATCCACATCGACCAATATCAACATTAAGCATCTGTACAAAATTTCAAGCGGCTAGCTTTACGCGCGACCTCTATCGAGGCATTTATTTATTTCTAATGTTTTTAGCTTATACACTTTAATACCAACCGAAGGATGAGGTTATATTCATTTTGTCATTCCGATTGCAGCAAATCGAAATATCCATTTTTGACTCTAAAAAATATACATATTCTTGACCTCCGTAAAAATCCGTCCGTCTGTCTGTTGAAATCAGGCTACAGTCTTTAAAAATAGAGATATTGAGCTGCAACTACGCAAAAATTTGTTTTGTGTTTTTAGGCAGGTTAAGTTCGACGATGGCTATATCGGACTATATCTTGATATAGCCCCTATATAGAGAGTTCCGCCGATTTGAAGTTTTAGACCCATAAAAGCCACATTTATTATCCGATTTTGTTGAAATTTGTGACAGTGAGTTGTGTTAGGCCAACCAACATTCTTCTTCAGTATGGCCCAGATCGGTCCAGATTTGTATATAGCTAATTTTGTCCGATTTCACTGAAATATGGGATATTGAGTTGTGTTAGCCCCTCGATATCAATATCGAAGTTGGCCCAGATCGGTCCATATTTGGATATAGACCGATCTCTCGATTTAAGGTCGTAGGCTCATAAAAGGCGCATTGTTAGTCCGATTTCGCTGAAATTTATGACAGAGACCCCATAAAGTATATATATTTTTGATCGTCGCGACATTTTATGTCGATCTAGCCATGTCCGTCCGTCCGTTCGTCTGTCTGTCGAAAGCACGCTAACTTCCGAAGGAGTAAAGCTAGCCGCTTGAAATTTTGCATAAATACTTCTTATTAGTGTAGGTCGGTTGGTATTGTAAAAGGGCCATATCGGTCCATGTTTTGATATAGCTGCCATATAAACCGATCTTGGGTCTTGACTTCTTGAGCCTCTAGAGTGCGCAATTCTTATCCGATTGGAATGAAATTTTGCACGACGTGTTATGGTTCAAATCGGTTCATAACCTGGTATAGCTGTCATAAAAACAGATCTGAGGACTTGACTTCTTGAGCTTCTAGAGGACGCAATTCCTATCCGATTTGGCTGAAATTTTGCATGACGAATTTTATTCTTACTTTCAACAACTGTGGCAAATAAGTTTCAAATTGGTTCATGTCCTGATATAGCTGTTATATAAACCGATCTGGGATCTTGACTTCTTGAGCCTCTAGAGGTCGCAATTATTATCCGATTTGCCTGAAATGTTGTACGACGAATCCATGTCATGACCATCAACATACGTGTTTATTATGGTCTGAATCGGTCTATAGCCGGATACAGCTACCATATAAATCGATCCCTCTATTTTACATCTTGAACCCCCAAAGGGTGCAATCCTTATTCGAATTGGCTGACATTTTACACAGGTCTCCAACATATAATTTAATTGTGGTTCAAACCGGACCATATCTTGATATCGCCCTAATAGCAGAGCAAATATTTTCTTATATTCTTTTTTGCCTAAGAAGAGATGCCGGGAAAAGAAATCGACAAATGCGATCGGCCCGGCCGAACTTAGCACGCTTTTACTTGTTAGTAGCTTTATCTAAAAATAAACCGATCTGAGACATATAGAACATGGATGTCGAAAAGCCTAACGTAAGTCAATGTGTCAAATTTCAGTTAAATCGGATTATAAATATGTCAAAGGGTCCAACACAACTCACTGTCCCAAATTGCGGCGACATCGGACAATTAATGCGCTTTTCTGGCCCCAAAACCTAAAACCGAGAGATCGGTCTATATGGCAGCTATATCCAAATCTTGACCAATCTGTGCCATAATGCAGAGCTATGTCAAGGGGTTTAACCTAACTCAATGTCTCAAATTTCGGCGCCGGACAATAAATGCGCCTTTTATGGGCCTAACAGCCTAAATCGGAGGATCGGTTTATATGACAGCTATATCCAAATCTGGGCCAAATTGACGAAGAATGTCAAAGGGCCAAATATAACTCACTGTCCCAAATTTCGGCGACATCGGATAATAAATGCGAATTTTATGGGCAAAAAACCTTAAATCGAGAGGTTGGTCTATATTGCAGCTATTTCCAAATCTGAACCGATCTGGGCCAAATTGACGAAGGATGTAGAGGAGCCTGACATAACTCACTGTCCCAAATTTCAGCAAAATCGGATAATAAATGTGGCTTTTATGGGCCTTAGACCCTAAATCGGAGGATCGGTCTATATGGCAGCTATATCCAAATCTGGTCCGATCTGGACCAAATTGACGAAGGATTTCGAGGGGCCTAACGCAACTCACTGTTTTAAATTTCAGTAAAATCGGATAATGTGGCTTTTATGGGCCTAAGACCCTAAATCGGAGAATCGGTCTATATGGCAGCTATATCCAAATCTGGACCGATCTGGGCGAAATTGACGAAGAACGTCGAAGGGACCAACACAACTCACTGCCCCAAATTTCAAATCAGATAATAAATGTGGCTTTTATGGGCCAAAGACCCCAAATCCACGGATCGGTCTATATGGGTGCTATATCAAGATATAGTCCGATATAGCGCATCTTTGAACTTAACCTGCTTATGGACAAAAAAAGACTCTGTGCAAAATTTCAGCTTAATATCTCTATTTTTGAAGACTGTAGCGTGATTTCAACAGACAGACGGACAGACGGACGGACATGTCTAGATCGTCTTAGATTTTTACGCTGATCAAGAATATGTATACTTTATAGGGTCGGAAATGGATATTTCGATGTGTTGCAAACGGAATGACAAAATGAATATACCCCCATCCTTCGGTGGTGGGTAAAAAAATTGTTAAAGTAGTGAAAAAGCTGGTTAAATCATGCAGTTGTGAAAAAAAATTTAATTTGGGGTTGCTTTCATCTGACTGACACCAAAGACAGCAGTTTTTATACCCTCCACCATAAGATGGGGGGTATACTAATTTCGTCATTCTGATTGTAACTACTCGAAATATTCATCTGAGACCCCATAAAGTATATATATTCTTGATCGTCGTTAAATTTTATGTTGATCTAGCCATGTCCGTCCGTCTGTCCGTCCGTCCGTCTGTCCGTCCGTCCGTCTGTCTGTCGAAAGCACGCTAACTTCCGAAGGAATAAAGCTAGCCTCTTGAAATTTAGCACAAATACTTCTTATTAGTGTAGGTCGGTTGGTATTGTAAATGGGCCATATCGGTCCATGTTTTGATATAGCTGCCATATAAACCGATCTTGGGTCTTGACTTCTTGAGCCTCTAGAGTGCGCAATTCTTATCCGATCACAATGAAATTTTGCACGACGTGTTTTGTTATGATATCCAACGACTGTGCCAAGTATGGTTCAAATCGGTTTATAACCTGATATAGCTGCCATATAAACCGATCTGGGGACTTGACTTCTTGCGCCTCTTGAATGCGCAATTCTTAATAGCAGAACAAATCTTTTCTTATATCCTTTTTTTTGTCTAAGAAGAGATGCCGGGAAAAGAACTCGACAAATGCGATCCATGGTGGAGGGTATATAAGATTCGGCCCGTCCGAACTTAGCACGCTTTTACTTGTTTGTTATTTGAAATCATTTAGAACACAACTGTACCTCATCTTATATATAACAAGTAAAAGCGTGCTAAGTTCGGCCGGGCCGAATCTTATATACCCCCCACCATCGATCGCATTTGTCGAGTTCTTTTCCCGGCATCTCTTCTTAGGGAAAACAAGTAAAAGCGTGCTAAGTTCGGCCGGGCCGAATCTTATATACCCTTCACCATGAATCGAATTGTCGAGTTCTTTTCCCGGCATCTTTTCTTAGGCAATAAAGGATATAAGAAAAGATTTGCTCTGCTATTAGAGCGATATCAAGATATGATCCTGTTTGGACCACAATTAAAGTATATGTTGGAGACCTGTCTAAAATGTCAGCCAATTCGAATAAGAATTGCGCCCTTTGGGGGCTCAAGAAGTAAAATAGAGAGATCTATGATGGTCATGAGAGAATCGGTCGTACAATATTTCAGGCAAATCGGATAATAATTGCGACATCTAGAGGCTCAAGAAGTCAAGATCCCAGATCGATTTATATGGCAGCTATATACTATATATATGGGACTCAAATGAAAGGTAGAATACGAATCTGATATCCAAATGTGGGACCAAGTTTCTGGGGGTCCACCCCTTTCCCAAAACACCGCCCAGGACTTATTTATTTACTGACCATGGGAATATGAGGCTTAAATAAAAGGTATTTGAATGTAGAATACGAATCTGATATCCAAATATGGGACCAAGTGTTTGGGGGGCCGCCTCTCTCCAAAAACATCCCCCAAAGGGGACAAGTTTACGACCATAGCAATATTGGGCTCAAATAAAAGGTCTTTGGGAGTAAAGCACGAATTTGATGCCAATATTCGGGAAAAGGAAACACCAAATAGTAAGTATTTTCTGACTATTACAATATGAGGCTCAAATAAGAGGGTTTTTAAAGTGGAACACGAATCCGATACATAATTTCAATGCCAACCCACTCAGTGGCCGCCCATCCCCCAAAACACCCCCCAAGCCGGTCATGTTTGTAAACTATGGAAATATGGGGCTCAAATTAAAGGTATGTCGGAGTAGACCACGTATCTGATATCAACATTAGGGACCAACTGTCTAGCGGACGTCCCACCACCATAACAACCCCCAAATAGGACGTATTTGCTCACCAAGACATAGTTTTTAGGGCCAATAGCCCAAACCGGACATATTTACTGACTTTTGCAATAAAGAGTTTAAATGAGATTAGAAAACGAATATGAATAATATCATGTCAATTTTGAGGCAATGGCAATATTGGGTTCAAATAAATGATATATATTGTAGATATATGAGAATAGAGTACATTGCTGATATATTTTCCAATCGCCAAAACACCCCTAAATCGGGCATATTTACCCACCATGTCAATGTGGAGCTTAAATGAAAGGTATTCGGGGGTAGAGCTAGAATTGATACCCATTTCGCAAGAATTGATACCCAAAATAGCCCACAAACAGCAATTAATTAGTGACCATCGCAATTTGGGGCTCAAATAAAAGTATTTGGGAGTAGAATACGTATTTTAAGAATTGAGTAAACCTTAAATTAAACTTTAATTCGTAGATCAATAAAGATCATATGGCATTCAGATAAAGGCACTTATATTGTTAAACTGTTAGTCAAGCGATATTCTATTTTCGTAGCATGATATTTCACTAAAAGATCTTTAATTGTCGAAAATAAAGAAGGCGCAGCAAAGCGGGCCCGGGTCAGCTAGTAAATATATAAAAATGGATGCATTGCTAGAGAGTTCTTCATCGGAAGACGAGGATGCGATTTTTACTGTATTATTTGATGGAAATGACTACATATGGATATAAACATGTTCGATTAAAAATGCAAAAAGTGTAACACTATGAGAGGGTTGGGGCGACATTTGCAAAATGTTGTCCCGTATAAGTGCATTAGCGTAATTTTTTTTCTGAATCGAAATCACTATTTGAAACACATATTGAGCAACAGTTGGATGCAATTTCAACCCAACATTCTTTCTATCAAAAAAGGATTTTTGACCGATTCTACGGATGGTTAAAGGATATTTTTCGTAAGTCACTTAAGTAGAAGGTAGATGGCTTTTCGAAAAAATCGGTCAAAATGTATGTTTTTGAATATCTAAAAATAGTATTTGCCTAATGTGTTCAGATTGTCGTCGTTGAATTATTAATAGAAACATAACCCAAAATTAACAAATCGTCATCAGAATACTAAAGCTAACTCGCCGAAATTTTCAGCAAATTAATTAAAAAAACCCGCATCTTACCATAAAACTCGGATATCCGAATAGACAAACACATTATTAAGGATTTTAGAAGATCTAATCGGCGAAACAAATTGTTTTGGCAAGCAATATGAATTTCTCACTTTATTACCAAATGTCACCACAGTTGACGAATGATTTCGAAAGTTTTTCGATTAAAAAAATATGGGGTGGGCTCCTTCCCCGGTGGGATATCCTACAAAATCATAACTTATTACTTTTGCTTATACACTGTTTAATATTACTTACGGTAATTTAAGGTCGAGTGCGAGGCACTGCTGCCTGCGGCACAGTCTTGGAATGAGGGTATTGTCATCTGGAAAATCACGTTATACGGATGGATCAAAGCTAGAGGACAGAGTGCGCTTGGGGTCTACATTGAGAATCCACGGACTGAGATTTGTTTTAGACGAGTTAAGGGCGTGGGCGACGAATGCGCATGCCACACTGGGCAACTGCGAAACGGTCGGTAGGACGGCGAAAATCCTATGGGGGGTCCAAATCGTGAGAAGACCAGACTAATACTGAAAGGAAGCAAGAAGGAGTTCAGTATAGCTATTAGTATCATGACGGAACACATAGGACTACGAGCTCACTTATGTAAAATCAGTGCGGCAAGTGATAGCACGTGCAGGGCATGTGGAGAAGATGATGAGACGTTGGAGCATTTGCTTTGTCATTGCCCGGCTTTCGCGTAACAGATACCGGCACTAGGTGGAGACACCATACCAGACATGAAACAACATAGAGGAGTGGCATGGAAAACAATTAAGGATTTTGTAAGTAGCACGGAATTCCTAACTTAGATTATATTTTTCGAGGTTAACTTTCTTTGAATTTAAAGCGCACAACAAGCCGATTACTGGCTTAGGTGTATACCCATAGTATCATGGGGCGGATTAATATCTGCACCCTCTTTTCAACTTAACCCACGGTAATTTAAAAACCCGAATAATAATGGATGATGAATTTGTTAGCTTTTCTCAATTAAGTTTGTTTTTTATGAAATTTTGTGCTACATTTATTTTTTGTCTTTTTTATGTATGGACATTGTTTCATCAAAAATGTTTATATCAGGTTATTGACCGTACTGTTCACAGTTGTTGGAAATCATAACAGAACACTACATGAAAAATTTCCGCCATATCCGACAAAAATTGCGACTTGTAAGGGCTCAAGAAGTCAAATCGGGGGATCGGTTTATATGGGAGCTACATTAGGTTATATTCCGATTCGGACCGTACTTAACATAGTTGTTGGAAGTCATTACAGAACTCTATATGCTGCTTCCAGGGACTTAAGAAATCAAATCGGGAGATCGGTTTGTGTGGGAGCTATATCTATATCTAAACCGATATGTACCGTGTGCAATATTAAGTACCGTGTGCAAAATTTCAAGCGGCAAGCTCTACGCGTTCGACCGCTATCGTGATTTTGACCGACGGACATGTCTAGATCGACTCAGAACGTCAAGATGATCAAGAATATAAAAACTTCATGGGGTCTTAGACGAATATTTCGCGGTGTTACAATAGATAGGCTAGATTAGTATACCTCCATCCTATGGTGGTGAGTATAAACAAGTAAAAGTTCGGCCGGGACCAATTTTGGGAACCCACGACCATGGATTCATTTCGGAATTTATACAAAATAAATTTAGTAGAAAGGTATTAATTTATTCTACATACCAAACTTTTGTCATACCATCAAAAATTAAAGCTTCTACGAACCGAACAGGGATAATTAAGAGACCGGTTTATATGGGAGCTATATCAGGTTATTAACTGATTTAGACCGTACTCTGTACAGATGTTGGAAGTCACAAATCGAACAAAAATTGCGGCTTCTAAAGGCTTCGGAAGTCAAATCGGGAGATCAGTATATATAGGAGCAATATCAGGTTATAGACCGATTTGTACCGTACTCAACCAATTAGGACGAAAATTGGGGCTTGTAAAGGCTCAAGAAGTCAAATCGGGAGATCGCGTCATATGGGAGCTATATCAGGTTATAGGCTGATTTGGAAGTCATAACAGAACACTTCAGCCCAATCGGACGAAAATTGCGGCTTCTGAACCGATATGGCCCATTTGCAATCCCCAATGACCTTCATCAATTTTAAGTATATGTGCAAAATTTCAAGCGGCTAGCTCTTCGCGGTCGACCGCTATCGTGATGTCGACAGACGAATGGTGGTGGGTATAAAAACGCATTTCGTAACAAAATTTGAATACCATGGGGTTTCAGCATTGTGCAATGGGGTTAGTTTTCATACCAATATATTGGATCAGAAATATCATGGATGCAACCCAAGATGTCATTTTACTTGAGGAAATTGTGCTACTATATGCCTGCTATGAAATGCTGCTGGCTTGCTGGTCTTCCAAACGGATAGTTGTCCCAAACACACAAGCAAAAAAGTAAAATGTAGTTCGCGGACAACCCAAAAAGTTTCATAAAGTGGCCAGAAACGTCGCAACATTTAAATGCGAAAGAAAATTTGTGGGCAGAAATTAAGAAAGAAGTGTATCCAAGGAAACAAAACCCATTTAACTGTAATATAGTGTATGTGGAGCTATTTTTTCTAAGAAAGATGCCAAAATCTTATAAGTTCAGCTGGAAGGCGTTGCTTTGCTGTCATTACCCACAAGGCATGCGTAACAAGAATTTTTTATTGATCCAAACTCTAATTAAAAACCCCAAGTTGTTCCTGTTTCCATTGTTTCAATGTAATTTTTCGCCAATTCGTTTTATGAGGCGCTTTTACTTTCACTACTTGATTTTTTGCAAAAAGCTAATAAATATGATTATTTTATGTTGTAAACCACCATCAAAATACACTAATTTGACACCTTAAACTACTTTTACACCTTAAACGAAATCGTTGAAACAAAAATATAAAGGGTTCGGAAGTTATATGGAATAAAACTGCCAATTGACCTAAAATATATATTGGTGCTATTATTTTGACCGCAGCTGTATATGGGAGCTACAATATATCTGAATCTGAACCGATTTTAACCAAAGTGCGTACAAACTGCGGTCGTAAAGAAAAGGGTTGTGCAACATCTTAAGAAGATGCGACATCTTAAGAAGATGGTTTAGAGCGTGCTTAGGCTCTACTATTTGAAACCGGACGACACATACATATATCGGAGCTTTTCTAAATCTGAAACGATTTTTAGAAAATCATAAATTATGTCGAGAGTCAATAATGAATTTTCTGTGCCATTTGGCGAGAATCGTTTAATACGACTAATTTCATACTAAATCAATAGGCTTCGTCTCAAGGCCAAAAAATGGCTTGCCAAACTTGTTCCAAATTCAAATTCGTATTTGAACATTCCATTAAGAAATAGAGTTGCCTCTGTTTCTCACATATCACTGAGTTCCCCTCGATTCAAGTTTAAGCTCAATGACAAGCGGAGCCCGAACGACGTGCCGCAGTGCGACACCTTTTTGGGGAGAAATTTTTACGTGGCATGGTACCTCGCAAATGTCGCCAGAGTTAGATGGGGATAACCACCGCTGAAATTTTTTCTGATTTTCTAGCCAGAAATCGAACCCGGTGGCCTCCAACTTAAAATTGCTCAGACAAAAATTCCGACTTGTTTTTTGTACACACATACGACAGATATACGGGTATGGTTAAATCGAATCAGAATATGACTCATCGGCTCTATCTCCCTTCCTTCTACGTGTTGTAAAAATGCACTTAGTTATAACACCCTGGCGTTGGTTACAAATAATTTTACTTAATTTGAAAGACGGTGAGTATAAACATTTAAATATTTTAGTTATTACCCTTTTGTGTAACAGGTTTCAGTTGGTAAGTTTGTCACTTCCTAGGTTTCATAGAAACGATAGATGTCGCTAGCAGAATAATATCAATCTGTGAGCACGCTTTTCGGCAGTAAGCTATAGAAGCAACATAGTTACGCTCTATACAACGCCTCCTCAAAGTATGCACGAGAATAAAATGTAAAAGATTTATTTATATAACACCTCCTTAAAGTATACATAGTAATACGTTTAGTATAGTACCATCATAAAAACCGGTAAATAACGAGCGTTGTTGCCAACCACGAGAATATTTAAAATAATTTCTTTTGAATAAGTATCATTCGATTTTATGTTATGTTATGTAGTATAGGCAGGTAGAACCTGCATAGATGGAGCTAAATACTCAAGCTTAAGCTTGCGCGCTTATGGAATTGTCGACAAAAGTAAAATTAGATCGGTTTGTATTGTGTGAATTATACAGCAGAGGCACTCAAACGTCTGACGTATAAAGTTATACACCTTTTCACTTAAAAAATCGTTCAAGTCGGTAATATGATTTGGATTTGTATAATTTTATAAAAATGTTTTGCAGTCTACAAAATAGATAAAATCTTTTACATGCTAATCTCATTTTAAACAAGATTAGTAACAAATTTCATTCACATGACATAATCAAGCTGTTATTCTTTTTTTTAGTTCGTATACAGCAATAGACGCCAAAAAGGATAACAAGTAAAAGCGTGCTAAGTTCGGCCGGGCCGAATCTTATATACCCTCCACCATGGATCGCATTTGTCGAGTTCTTTTCCCGGCATCTCTTCTTAGGCAAAAAAGGATATAAGAAATGAGTTGCTCTGCTATTAAAACGATATCAAGATATGGTCCGGTTCGGACCACAATTAAATTATGTGTTGGAGACCTGTGTAAAATTTCAGCCAATTCGTATAAGAATTGCACCCTTTGGGGGCTCAAAAAAATAGAGAGATCGATTTATATGGGAGCTGTATTGGGCTATAGACCGATTCAGATCATAATAAACACGTATGTTGATGGTCATGAGAGGATCCGTCGTACAAAATTTCAGGCATATCGGATAATAATTGCGACGTCTAGGGGTCAAGAAGTCAAGATCCCAGATCGGTTTATATGGCAGCTATATCAGGTTATGAACCGATTTGAACCTTATTTGACACAGTTGTTGGATATAATAACAAAACACGTCGTGCAAAATTTCCTTCTAATCGGATAAGGATTGCGCACTCTAGAGGCTCAAGAAGTCAAGACCCAAGATCGGTTTATATGGCAGCTATATCAGGTTATGGACCGATTTGAACCATACTTGGCACAGTTATTGGATATCATAACAAAACACGTTGTGCAAAATTTCATTCCAATCGGATAAGAATTGCGAACTCTAGAGGCTCAAGAAGTCAAGACCCAAGATCGGTTTATATGGCAGCTATATCAAAAGATTTACCGATATGGCCCATTTACAATACCAACCGACCTACACTAATAAGAAGTATTTGTGCAAAATTTCAAGCGGCTAGCATTACTCCTTCGGAAGTTAGCGTGCTTTCGACAGACAGACGGACGGACGGACGGACGGACGGACAGACGGACGGACATGGCTAGATCGACATAAAATGTCACGACGATCAAGAATATATATACTTTATGGGGTCTCAGATGAATATTTCGAGTAGTTACAAACAGAATGACGAAATTAGTATACCCCCCATCTTATGGTGGAGGGTATAAAAATATAAGTGGATTATAATTTCTCTTAAAATTTGGCAGCATATGTCAAGCTTAAAGACGTATTTCATATTTTTTATTTTTCTTAAAATTTGCAAAAAAAAAATCAATATTACAGCAAATAAAACGAAATGAAAGAAAAATGTGGCATGACCCCAGATAACTCCAATTTATATATTCTCACAAGCACCACCAACTAATCTATATGTTAAATTTTATCTCTTTATCTACCTTTGGTGTGAGTTATATACTGATTATACGACTGGTTTCAACTAAATTTTATGGAATTGAAAATATAAAAAGCAAACATATATCGTTTTACAGATTGCATAATCTAACCACAAATAAATGGTTTGCCCCTAGAGGCTGTGGAAACAATCATGGTTCTTGGCTTCTTATTAAATCAAAAGCCAAACTACAGATTACATTTATCTTTGATAAAGCTTATAGTGCTTTAAGCTTTGTAAAGCGTTGGAGAAACGAGTTTGTGGATCCAATCGTTAAGAACACTCATGTTCATCCCTTGTACGACCGATTGTGGACTATGGATCAAAAATATGGTGCTTATTATAAAACCCACTATCTATATTACTCTCCCTTAAGACATGAACCATTTTTAGGTATACCGAACGACTCATAATCCGTTTCATTGCACCTAGGTCCGTCACTGTGTCCTTGTTTATTTCTGTATAATGTAGAAATCGCATTTGTTATTGGATGTCATTAAATTTGGAAAAAATCATTTCTGATTTAAATTTGTCATTTAATTTTTTCCTTAATATTCTTCGTCTTTAAATCTCCCAAACGTGGTGGAATATTTTCGGTGTTACTACAGAAGGAAGTGGAGTATCTGGCGCCATATATGGCCCCCACAGTTACAGCGTGCCTAGAACTACCGTGGCGCAGAGGTTAGCATATCCTATGACTTCTGAGTTCGAATCCTGGAGAGAACATCAGAAAAAATGTTCAGCGTTGGTTATCCCTTGAACTTGAATCGGACATCAATCATTGGAATTTGCCTTTGTTCCTTCGTGGGAAGTAGATAGGCGAATTTGCATTAGCGTAGAACTTGAACCTCGAACACACCGTGGAATTACTAAATTTACCATGAACATACTTTTAAGGAGGAGTGGCTGCTTCTTTCAGTCTGATTAAAGTTTATGCTCAATGATATGGGGCCTCTCTGCATAGCGAAACCACTTAGCTGAGAAGTCTTTGCATGGCATGGATAACTCACAAATGTAGCCATATGTTTGATTTAGCCGGCAGTAGTAGGGGGATAACCAAAACTGATGTTCACTTCAGGATTTGAACCCAGGAGTTCGGCGTCATAGGCGGATTTGCTAACCTCTGCCCACTGTCAAATACAGCAAAAAATAACAGGAATAATCAAAAGCGGCCGGGCTGAATCTTATATACCCTCCACCATGGATCGCATTGTCGAGTTCTTCTCCCGGTATCTCTTAGACAAATATTTGATCGTTCTCTAGTGGTTCAAGAAGTCAAGATTCAAGATCGGTTTATTAGGCAGCTATATCAGGTTATAGACCGATTTGAACCTTAGTTAGCATAGTTGTTTTAAATCATAAAAAAACATTTAATGCAAAAATTTAGCCAAATTGGATAATAATTGCGTCCTCTAGTGACTCAAGAAGTCAAGATCCAAGATCGGTTTATAGGGCAGCTATATCAAAACATGGACCGATATGGCCCATTTACAATCCCAACCGACGTACACTAATAAGAAGTATTTGTGCAAAATTTCAAGCGGCTAGCTTTACGGGCGGACGGACAGACGGACGAATTTGGCTAGATCGACATAAAATATAGCGAGGATCAAGAATATATATACTTTATGGGGTCTCAGACGAATATTTCGAGTAGTTACAAACAGAATGACGAAATTAGTATACCCCCATCCTATGGCGGAGGATACAAAAATGGGTGTGTCGTAAAAACGTCGATATTAATTTTGGCAAAAAACACAACAATTCCTATCCGATTTGGCTGAAACTTTGCATGATGTATTTTATTCTTACCTTCAACAACTGTGTCAAATAAGGTTCAAATCGGTTCATAACCTGATATAGCTGCCATATAAACCGATCTGGGATCTTGACTTCTTGAGCCTCTAGAGGTCGCAATTATTGGGTTGCCCAAAAAGTAATTGCGGATTTTTCATACAGTCGGCGTTTACAAATTTTTTCACAGCTTGAGACTTAGTAATTGCATTCTTTCATCTGTCAGTTATCAGTTGTTACTTTTAGCTTGCTTTAGAAAAAAAGTGTAAAAAAAGTATATTTGATTAAAGTTCATTCTAAGTTTTATTGAAAATGCATTTACTATCTTTTAAAAAATCCGCAATTACTTTTTGGGCAACCCAATATTATCCGTTTTGATTGAAATTTTGTACGACGGATCCTCTCATGACCACATACGTGTTTATTATGGTCTGAATCGGTATATAGCCCGATACAGCTCCCATATAAATCGATCTCTCTATTTTACTTCTTGAGACCCCAAAAGGCGAAATTCTTATTCGCATTGGCTGACATTTTACACAAGTCTCCAACATATAATATAATTGTGGTCCAAACCGGGCCATATCTTGATATCGCTCTATAGCAGAGCAAATCTTTTCTTATATCCTTTTTTGCCTAAGAAGAGATGCCGAACTTAGCACGCTTTTACTTGTTGTTGTTAAAATTTAGTAAGGAACATTTTTGTCTTTGACATTATATTCCTAAAATGAAGTTTAATTATTAAATACAATATTTTGATTAGCCACAAAGGACTCCTTTATTGAGTCGATTAAGGGTTAAACGTATTGATAGATGCAAACGTGTCCGCTATGGTGACA
Source organism: Stomoxys calcitrans (assembly GCF_963082655.1). Taxonomy (NCBI): domain Eukaryota; kingdom Metazoa; phylum Arthropoda; class Insecta; order Diptera; family Muscidae; genus Stomoxys; species Stomoxys calcitrans. The sequence continues at coordinate 98,651,148 of NC_081554.1, forward strand.
TGAACGAAGTCGAGTAAATCATAAATGATTTGTTTGAAAAGGTTATTTTTTAAGATCTATAGGAAAGTCTGACAAAAAAAAACAAAATGGTCCATCCGCTAAGTCCAATTTTGGCATACTCTTTCCAACATTTCGGGCGGTATCTCACGAATAAATGCTTCAATGATGTCTTATCTAAATAGACATAAGCTGTAACACAAACCCACAAAGAAAAGTCTAAAGTCATTAAATCGCACGATCTAGGCGTCCAATTGATCTGTCCCGAACGCAAAACAAAATGTTCACCGAACTCACCTCTCAATAAGGCCATTGTTACGCGTGCTGGGTGGCATGTGGGACCGTCTTGTTGAAACCACATGTCACGCAAGTCAAGCTCTTGCATTTTGGGCAAAAAAAGTTGGATATCATCTCACGGTAGCGCTCACCATTCAGAGTTACATTACGATTCGCATCATATTTGAAGAAGTACGGTCCAATGATGCCACCAGCCTATAAACCACACCAAACTGTGACTTTTCTGGATGCATTGTTAGTTCTTGCAATGCTTCTGGCTGATCTTCACTCCCAAATCGACAATTCTGCTTATTTACGTACCCATTGAGACAAAAATGAGAAAAAAATGAACAAAAAAACTTCCTAATAGTGTAGGTCGGTTGGGAATGTAAATGGGCCATATCGCTATAGCTGCCATATAAACCGATTTCGGATCTTCATTTTTTGAACCTTTTGAGCTGCCATATAAACCGATCTTCCTACATGACTTCTTGGGCCTCTATAGGGCTCAATTACAACCCGATTTGGCTGAAATTTTGCAAGTAAAGTTTTGATAATGTTTCCAACGGCCGTACCGAGTATGGTCCCAATAGATTTATAAACTGATATAGCATCCATATTTTTATAGCCATGACAATTACAGTCCATCTGTATATGTATTTCATGTATATTTCAAAAAGTCATTCGAAGAACGTGTTAAATGCGATATATGGTGGAGGGTATATAAGATTCGGCTGGGCCGAACTTAACGCGTTTTTACTTGTTTAATATTTATTAAATTTTTTTTAAGAAAAAAATTAAGTGCAACTAAAAATGCCAAAACAAGAAAAATTTGCAATGAAATACTCGAGCAAAGCTATCCAAAAAGCCTCACAATCTAATGAAAACGTGTAAAGATAGCCCCCGTTAATCTATGCGGCACAGTCTTGTATTGACTGAACTCTGGTATTGTCATCTGGAAGTTCATGCTACAAGGATGGATGAAAACTAAAGGACTGGTTCGGCCTGAGGGTTTACATTGAGGACCCAAGGACTGAGATGAGACGATCAAGGAAGACGTGAGGTGGTATGATGCGAACGCGAGGAAGTCAAGTGGGAATACCCTTGCCGACAGTAAACTACCGACAAGGCTGCAATAACTAGCACTGTTAAGTCACGAACAGTTTTGAAATGTAAAATACATTAACGTCTTCTCTGAGGAAGGCAATATCCACATTGTTTGTGTGCCTAGCCATAGCGGAGTAAGGGGAAATGAAAGAGCAGACAACTTGGCCATTAAATCCACATGACGGTCATCAGTATTATTGGCTTATTCGAATCCTTTCCGGGAGACACAGTCCCCACTGTTAAGCAGAGAACCGGCGATAGGACCGAAGAAAATCGTATGGGGAGATCCATATCGCAAGAACACATGAGGGGACACATAGAACTACGAGTTCACTTATGCAGAATAAGTGCGAGAAGTGATAGCATGTGTAGGGCATATGGGGAAGATGATGACACGTTGGAGCATTACCGATGTCGTTGCCAGGCACTTAGTTATGCATGCGACTTTGGAGCGTGGAATGAAGAACAATTGGGAATTTTGTGAGTAACCCGAAACTCCTGACTTAGATTGTTTTAAGGTTACTTTTAGCGCACAACAAGTCGACCACTGACTTGTAAATTTTACAAATTAGAGCTGGCAAACTGTTGATTTTGCGTCAATAACGAAACTATTTATTTTTACACTATCGATACTATCGGCATTCCATAAAAATTATTAGATGAACCTACAATCCCATACTTCATTAGCCAAATATAAGTCAATTAGTGGAATCCCTTCAAAATGAAGACAAATCTACTTTCTTAACAATGATTATAATGTAGACTGAGCTAATTTCAATGTAAAACAGTTTCATGGTCATGGTCTTAGATGTGGTACTAGTTCTAGAAGTATACAGGTTAAGGTGATGTCTTTTTTCTCAAATAATTTCCTGTATTATTTATGAATGAGCTATTGGAGTAACATCAGGTTATGGACCGATTCGGACCATACTTGGTTTGGAAGTTGGAGACCATAGTTGAAGTCCTTGTGCTAAGTTTCAGATTGCAGATTTCAGATTAGACCATACTTGACACCGTGTTTGGAAGCCATAACAAAACACCTGAGCCAAATCGGATAAGAACTGCGCCTACTAGAGCCTCCGAAGTCACGATCGAATACCGGTTTATATAGCAGCTATATGAGGCTATGAACCAATATGACCCATTTACAATTGCAACGGACCTACACTAATAGGAAGTATTTGTGCAAAATTTCAAGCGCCTAGGTTTATTCCTTCGAAAGTAAGCGTGCTTTCGACAGATGGAGGGACATGCTTTAATCGGCTTAGAATGTCAAGACCATATCTACTTGTTTGGGTCTCAGATAAATATATCGATGTGCTACAAGCGGAATGAAGAAATTAGTATATCCCCATCTTATCCCCATCTTAGTAATTCCATAAGACATGATCAGGAAAATGTGTATATAAACAAGTAAAAGGGTGCTAAGTTTGATCGCATTTGTCAAATTCTTTGTCCGATATCTCTTTATGAACAAACAAGGGATAATGGATAATAATTGTTATGCTATTGGAGCCACCCTAGCGCAGAGGTAAGCATGTCCGCATATGACGCTGAACGCATGGGTTCGAATCCTGGCGAGACCATTAGAAAAAAATGTCAGCGGTGGTTTTCCCTCCTGGCAACATTTTTGAGGTACTTCTCTCCGAAGAGGTGTCGCACTGCGGCACGCCGTTCGGACTCGGCTATAAAAAGAAGGACTCTTATCATTGAGCTTAAACTTGAATCGGACTGCATTCATTGATATGTGAGAAGTTTGCCCATGTTCCTTAGTGGAATATTCATGGGCAAAATTTGCATTTGCATTGGAGCTATACGAAGTTACGAACCGATTGAGGTCATATTATAGACCAAATGGGAAGTCATTGTGCAAAATTTCAGTCAAATCGGATAATAATTGCGGCCTGTAGATGCTCTAGAAATATAATCGGAAGATCAGTTTATATGGAAGCTATAACAGGTTATGAACCGATTTAGACCATACTTGGCACAGTAATTGGAAGTCATAACATAGAATGTAAAATTTCAGCCAAATTAGGTAATAACTGCGCCCTCTAACGAGTTAAGAAGTCAAGACCAGAGATCAGTTTCTATGGGGGCTATGTCAGGTTATGAACCGATTTGGACCATACTTAGCATTGCTCCCTCTAGAAGCTTCAGAAGTCAAGATCCTGGACCGGTTTATATGGCAGCTATATCAAAACATGGACCGATATAGTCCATTTACAATCCCAACCAACCTACACTAGTAGGAAGTATTCGTGTAAAATTTCAAGCACCTGGCCTTATTCCTTCGAAAGTTTGTGTGCTTTCGACAGATGGACAGGGCACAATCAACTTAGAATGGCAAGACGATCACGAGTATATATACCTTTTGGGTCTCAGATCAATATCTCGATGTATTACAAACGAAATGACAAAATTGGGTGATATACTAATCCTATGGTGGAGGGTATACAAATATTGGCGAAACGTTGCTGAGTTATAAAAAGAGGCAAGGAAATATTTAATAAAATTTTTGTTTGAAAACCTAGTTCGGGACACTTTTTCACGTATTAAGAAAAAGGGGTATAATTTGTGTGACTTAATTTCGTTCTTCCGGTTGTTATCAAGGTTTTTAGAACTCCGTATACTATAATAACTAATTGGGTAAGTCTTTCACGTAAGAACTGCTCTTAAACTTGGGGGAAGGCTTGCAACTAACTTTTTTAGCGAACCTGGGAAAGTTTTTCCAGAATTCTTGTACATTTTGGAATAACTCATCCGAATTTCAACGTGTTCTCCTCCCCAAAGCATCGGAGAGTTTTTATTGGGGTGATCTGAGAGGATCACACCAATAAATCTATGTTTTTATTAAAAAAAAGTGTTTAATGCCCCTGGTGGCATGTTTTAGTGCATTATCGTCCATAACACTGCAATTGGCGGCGATGAGATTTAAGGTGATGGGAGAATGGATTGAGGAAGGGAGCAGCTCATGTCATCGCGGTATAATCGAGGCAACGATAGGAAACCTGGAAGGAAGGGAAGAGGTTTCCGATCGGATACCTCAGATGAACCTTGAGGTCGAGAGTGAGGCACTGCTGCCATCGGTACAGTCTTGGATTGACGGCAACCTAGTATTGCCATCTGGAAGATTATGTTACACGGATGGATCAAAGCAAGAGGACAGAGTGGGTCTGGGGGTTTACATTTAGAACCCAGGAACTGAGATCTGTTTTAGACTGCCTGACCATAATACGGTCCTGCAGGCGGAGATCCGGGCGATCAAGGAACGCATTCCGTGATCGCCCATGGTGTGGTGCTAACGCGAGGACGTTGGCTGTGAATATCTTTACTGACATAAGGGCAATAGCAAACAGGACGGTAAGGTCACGAACAGTCTTGCAGTGTAAGAAGGAGATTACATCGCCTAAAGTCTCATAGCCGTAATGGCTGCCTCACACTTAATCTGTATGTCAAAGGGTCGAATATATAGAATAGTCTCCAGTGCCCCATCACTCCGCCTATGCCAAGACAACATGTTCTCTGAACCTGTTGTATTGTCCTTATGTTGCACTTTTTCTCCATAGCAGGCCACAAACTATTGAGGCGTAAGTAAGTATTGGTCTAATCACGCTCCTGTACAGCCAGTGGACTATCCTCGGATTCAGGCCCCATTTCGAGCCTACGGCCCGTCTACATAGAGCCCAACATCTGTGAACCTTCTCAATACGCTCCTGAATGTGACACTTCCAGTTTAGTTTCCTGTCCAAGATCACACCTAAGTATTTGACCTTGACAGATATCGAAATCGTCTTATTGAGGAAACGTTGTGCGTTAAATTGGCCCACCTTCATCTTCCTCATGAACAGGCATATTTCAGTCTTCTCTGGGTTAACATTGAGACCTCTGGGTGTAGCCCACTCATATTCCATATGCAAGACACTTTCGGCCCTTCTGCATAGCTCGTTCGGATCCTTACCCCTTAGAAGTATTATAACATCCTATGCGTAGCAGACGGGCTCAAATCCCTCCTCAGTCAGCATCCGTAATAGGTCATTTATGGTGTTCACCCATAGCGATAAAATGCCCCGTGTGGCGTGCTCTGTGTCACTTTTTCCCTTATATTTATGCCATTGGACACACAATTTATCTACCGGTTCCTTAGCATATGGTTTGTCCAGACTCTAAGGATCGGGTCCACCTGGTACTGGTCTAAGGATTGGATCAGTGTGTCGATCCGCACGTTGTTAAAAGCCCCCTCGATGTCAATGCATACCGTAAGTGGCATCGAACGATTCTTCTATTTTATGCACAACCTCGTGCAGGGAAGTCTCCACCGACCTTCCCTTGACATTGCCATGCCGTTTGTATTTAAGCAGTTTGCTGGATGTCCTACTCTTTATCATGGTGTCCACAATACAATCCATTGTTTTGAGTAGAAAGGACGTAAGGCTTATGGGTCTGTAGGCCTTTGGTGTCACATAACATGCCTTGCCGGGCTTGGGTATAAACACCACCCTTGTCTACTGCCAGACTTGCAAAGTATATGCAAGTCCTAGGCACGCTGTGAAAATTTTGGCCAGATGAGGCGCCAGATAGTCTGCCTCCTTCTGTAGTAACGCCGGAAATATTCCTTCAGGTCCGGGTGACTTAATGGTTTGATGCTCCTCAAGGATTTCTTCACCATAAATTCTGTAACGATAAGTCTTCGATCCATATCAATATACAAAGATTCCCGTGCATCTGTGAGTCCCGTCGTATCATGTTGAAAATTTGCTTTCATCAAAAGCCTCAACATGTCCTCCGTTGTCTCTGCTCTCAATCCCTTGTCGTCTACTAACGTTTCAATTTGGACTTGGGGTTTTGGCAGAAACTTTTTCATCTTGGCGGCGTCATTAACACTATCGACCTGTTCGCAGAAAAGCTTCCAGGAGGCACGTTTTGCCGCTCTGGTAACCTTATTGTATACTTTATTGTAATACACATCCTAACAAACTTCCGCTTTTTTACGATGTGCTCTGTTAAAAAAGTCTGCTCTTTCCCAATATTGCGAATCTCCCCGGTCATACAAGGTTTTTCTTGGGCTGAATCCCTTTCCCGAAGAGGACAACTATCATCGAAGGACCCCACCAGTGCAGTCATAAAACTGTTGACATTCTAAATTATCTTGCCCAAGTCTTCTTCTGAGTAGCCTTCCGAATTTTGTCCAGTTCGTTTTCAACTTATTCCGGAAGCTTATTCGATTCGGCACTGGCCGCGCTATTCTAAACTTAATATAGCGATGGTCAGAGAAAGAGTGTTCCATGGAGACCCTTCTATCCTCAACCTCATGGATTAGATTTCCGAACATATCGTCACATCTAATACCTCCTCCCTAATCCTATTAACAAAGGTAGCGGTGTTACCAATATTAGGTGTTATTATGTCGTTAGTATTCAAAAACTCTGCCAGGGCTTGGCCCCGCTTATTAGTGTTGGTACTACCCCACGAAATGTGATGAGAGTTCGAATCGCACTCTATTAGTACCCCTCACTGCCTGTTTTACTTTCCTTACCAGCCGTTGCAGCTCTCACATGGGTGGCGGTGTCGGGGAGTCGAAAGGCAGATAAAGTGATGCCAGGTATGCTACACCGTCTCCCTGTCTCACCACTATTGCATCCGACATTGACAACTCTGGGGAAAATATATAACTCAAATTTTTATGACAAATAACGCAGGTCCTCGGCCGAGTACCAGTGTTGGCATAGAATAATTGGTAGTTGATATAACTTAGTCCAGAAACTTTGTTCCGGGTCGTCCATGGCTCCTGAATTAAGGCAATATGAATCTTCCCTTGCTGATATTCTCCATCAGAGCGTGTGTAGCAGTCTCGATCCGATGCAGGTTTTTCTGGATTACCTCAATCATTGGTCCTCCATTAAATAGGCATCTTGTGACTATGAGATGATCTCATCGACTTCTCCCTGTTCTTTAGACTGCATTGACTTTCCTGTCACTGCCCTGCTTGATGTAATCGTTTTAGGTTCTTTGCCTAGTCTAGTCTTCCGACTCGGTAATGGTTCCATCGTCGGGTCCCTGTTCGTTAAGCTGTATTGGGTTTCCATTCTCTGTACTGTCTGATATTTCAATACTAGGATCTTTGCTTATCTTAGCCTTCCAAATCCTGAGTAAATGCTCTTAAGAGTTGGGATGGTTGATAAAGGGCCTCATTTTTTTTTATTCTGAGTCCGAACAGAGTGCCGCATAGCGACACTACTTGGTTGAACATTTATAACATGGCAGGATACCCCACAAATGAAACCAGCATTAGTGAGGGAAAAAAAACCGCTGAGAAATTTTCTGATGATTACGCCTGGATTTGAACCCAGGCGTTAGGCGTCATAGGCGGACATGCCTTCAGATTGCTCCCATATATATATGTTCCATACGATATGACAATCAAACAACAACTGTAACCTGTACCTTACTTTGTACGTACACAAGAGACACATTTTCACACACAACATTTTGTCCTTATGTGATTAAAGAGCAATCAGTATATAAAGCAGCTCGGACGAGTGCGGATAGTAAACTCGCAAATTGTCCACTTTTAAAGTTTAGTTACAATGTTGGTATGTCCAAAATCAAAAATCATTGGAGCAACACTCAAATGGCTGCCAGGTACAAGAATACACAATAAGAATTTCTAAGGCAAATATATTGTTTGGTAAGATTTACGACATAAAGAAATATCTATCACAAAGGAGTTTAATTAAAATGTGCGAACAACAACAACATTTTTGTTTTGTTTTATTTATAGCATCACGAATAAAGTAGATCATAATACAAAAACATTGTGGGTTGTGTAAAATGGAAGGCTATTAATATAATTGTGTATCATAACTTCGAAATAAATCGAAATATACTTTGGAGAGTTTGATTTACCAACTGAGATCTGATTATAAAAATTTGAGTTTGAATTATATTAAAACATTAAATTAAGCTTGGTATCCTACCTATCCTACCTATTGTCAGGAAAAAAAACTTTATATTTGTCACAAATTCTTTCAAGAATTTATCACAAAAACATGTACTTTTATCGTAAACAAAGTCCAACGTTATTCAGAAAAGAACGAATGCCAAACGAATAATTTGTTTACGCTTGTTTCTCTTTCGAGACGAGCTCAATTATCGGAGATTTTTACTTATTTTACTTTACTTTAATTGGCTATGACAGAATATTTGTTCCACTCGCCGAACGTATAATAGCGTTCCAAGCGCCTCGATCTTCTGCGCTCATTCTAAAATCTCTGACACCAAGTATCGAGGTGTCTCCCACAACTTGATCTTTCCATCGGGCTTTTGGTCTTCCCGGTTTGCGTGTACCACCGTGTTTGCCTTCAAAAGACTTCTTTGCTGGAGCTTCTACATCCATTCTGACAATATGACCTAGCCAACGCAGCCGTTGTATTTTGATGCGTGTAACTATGCTATCGTCGTCATACAGCTCGTGGTCATAGGTCGCCTATATTCTCCATTAACGCAAACTGATACATATATTTTTCGAAGAATCTTTCTCTCAAATACTTCAATCACTGCCTCATCTGCTTTCACAAGTACCCATGCTTCAGAACCATATAACAGCACGGGTAGTATCAGTGTCTTGTATAGTGTAATCATCGGAGATTTTTATGCAATGGAAAAGGAAAACCAGAGATCACCACACACACCAACCACTATGGAACACGTTTTGTCATTTGGTTGGAATAACTCATCGGCCACGTTAGGTGTGAAGGCTTCAAGAGCCATACGTTGGCATGTTATACTTATATCGTATTTATTGCGAAAACGCTTCTATGATATAAATATCGCATTACCCACGCTCGACAACCCTGTCTTCTAGATGTTCCTTTCCCGATGCATGTGTTTGTGTAATGGTAGATTTTTGTCTAAGCAATTACACTTCTCCCATGGCACACGCATGATTCTGTGCATCTTTTAGAAGATGTATTGATGGCTTCGAACGCCAGACAACGGCAATGGCTCTCGCTGTTGCTCCGTGAGTCCAGGTTCGAATCCCGGCCGGTCTCTGTCGAATGTTAATTTTCAAGGTTTTTTGCCTGTTAGAGCGAAGATCATTTTAATTTTATAATTTTCGTTTACTTCTCTTTCGAGACGACCTCAATGATCGGAGATTTTTTTTTTTGCTTTTTATACCCTACACCACCACTGTGGTACAGGGTATTATAGATTTGTGCATTTGTTTGCAACGCTAAGAAGGAGAAGAACTAGACCCATTGATAAGTATACCGATCCCGTGCCCGATTTGCACTTAAATAGGCGTAGTAGCTACAATTTTCAACCGATCTGCCCAAAATTTCGCACGGATTGTTTTGCTACTGATTTTAAAATATTTGCAAAATTTCATCAAAATCGGTTCAGATTTAGATATAGCTCCCATATATATGTATCGCACTTAAATGGCCGTAGTAGCTACAATTTTCAACCGATTTTGCTACTGATCTTAACATACCTGCTAGATTTAATCAAAATCTGTTCAGATTTGGATATAGCTCCAATATATATGTATTGCCCGATTTACACTTATAAGACTGTAATAAACACAATTTGTAACCGATCTGCACAAAATTTGGCACGGATTGTTTTGTTACTGATCTTAACATATGTTCGAGATTTAATCCACATCGGATCAGATTTGGATGTAGCACCCATATATATTTATCGCCAGATTTGCACTTATATGGCCGTAGTAACAACAATTTTCAAACGATCTGTTTAATAGTCGGTTCAGATTTAGATAAAACTCTTATATACATATATATTTATATATTGCCCGAATTTATTATTGTTGGGTAGGTGTAGGGTATTATATAGTCGGCTCCGCCCGACTTTTGCCTTTCCTTACTGGTTTGTCATATTTTTGCCTATAAAAGCCAAACTATTAAAATTTTCCAATACTAAATCAAAATGGTAGCCAAGATAATAGCTATTCGCAAAAGCATTAGAATGCTCCTTCCGCCAGTTTTGACCTTGTGAAAGTACACATTTTTTGTGAAAATATTAATAAATAACCATTTTCAGTTGTCCATAGTACTTTATCATTATTTTCACACAAAAATTGCACCTAAAGAAACGTTCCAATGCTTTTGGGATGTACTAGAGAGTTCTTAACTCCTTGTCTTGGCTACAATTTTTGTCTTAGTATTGGATCGAAAATCTCAATGGTTTGACTGTTAAAGGCCAAAATATCAAAAAAAAATTTACTTATCGAAAATTTCCTTTATGTGAAACGAATTTTTGTTTTGTGTGTAAGGACTAAAAAAAGCGCACAGTGAGTTTCGATAGGCCCTTCGATATCGGTCTAAATATGGTCCTGATCGGTTTGTATTTAGATGTAGTGGCCATATAGACCGATGTTTCGATTTACTGTCATGAACCCATATAAGGCCTCTTAATTTCCCAATTTCAGTGTGTTGCGTTGGTTTACATATGATTATAATTCGAGACGTCTTCTACGGGTACATCTTCTTTGGAATTTGACGGAATGTCGCTAATTGTTATGTATATTCGACGTAGTGGGTATCCAGAATTCATCCCGGCCGAACTTAATGCCTTTTTACTTGTTGAATTTTACATTGATAATTATTCAAAACTATTAACACGGTGTCGCATGGCTGTAATTAGAAAACATTTTCTATTATCCCTTCAGATTCATTCGTTTGCCAAAAATGTCCAATTTTAATCAAATTGCAAAAAGGGGGTTCCTCTTGCTGATAACATTTGTTCCGAGTTATCATTTTTTTCACAACTCCGATAAAGCCTGAGGCATTGTGAAAATGTGTGATCGAATTATGGTATCTTAACATGATTTTTATGTGTTTCTTTATGAATTTGCACAATTCATGATTTTATTGCGACCATTGTGCATTGTAGCAAGCAAAGAGAAGAAAATGTTTATCTCTCATGTATGAAATGCTCCATTACTTGCCCAAAAGAATACAAGGTGGTCGGTCGGTCGGTCATAATAAATCATCATCAGCAGACAATAAATAAGGCAATAATCGCACTTAAAACGCACACGTACATCCGGACAAAAGGCTAAAGCAATATAACTGGAGTGGAGCTGGAGCTCGGCAACTCCCTCATCCATGCAAGCATTTATCCTTTTGCCTATTCATCCATTCTCTTGTTCACAACTGAGGCACAAGTGTGTCTTCCACTTTAATACGAACATAAAGAATTCAACACAACACTTACAGTCTGTGGAGCTGTGATCCCTCGGCCTCACTATTTTCAACCGGGAAAGTCTATGATGAAAAGGGCAATTCCAACACGTGTGCCTGTGACTGTAGTACTCGTTCTTATGTACATGCGTGCAAGTAGTTGGGGCGCCTCCATTCTTGTTTATGATGTAAACATCTTTTCCTTAAATTTTTTCCGTTTTGCGGGGGGATTTAGTGCTTTAACCGACCAACAGAATTGGGATGTGTTCATTCAACAAATCCATGGAAAATAATAAAAGCCATTAACAATAACAATGGTCTTATTCGGAGAATTGTAATGTCACATCATCATCAATTTCACACGAGCACGCAGACACATCCAAATGCAATGCTTCGTATTCGTCCATTTTCGAGAAATCCCAAATACATTCCCCACCTTATACGGCTGAAACTCCTCCAAACAATACAGGCGATTATGGAAAACCCATTCGCTGTGAGCAAAATGAAAAGGCCACTTTGAGTTCAACTTGATCGTCGATAGGAAAGCATAATGCTGTCAAAAAAAAAAAATAGAATCATTTAATGGCATAAAACAACATGAAATGAAATAATTGAAGTCCACATCCATAAAACAGGTATGAAGGTGTAAATCAAAAAAGTCATTATCAAAGACTATATTGGGCAAAAAGGTACATTTATTGTCAATTCCACATTTATTAGAGGCCACCGTAGCGCAGACGTTAGCATGTCCGCCTACGATGCTACACGCCTGGGTTCGAAACTGGCAACATTTGTGAGGTACTTTACCATATAAAGACTTTTCGCCAAAAAGGTGTCGCTCTGCGGCACGCCTCACAGTGTTACATCTTAGTGTATTCGTTTAATTATTGTATTTTGGTACTCCAATTAAAAAACAACATTTTGCTTACATAAATAAACATTTAAATTTTTGGGGAAAAATATATTGCATTTATTTGTTAAAAAAAACTTCATTCGAAAACATCGATTTGTTTGAAGGGTTTCTTAAGAGGAGTAAAAAATTTCGTAATAATTTTCATTTTCATTTTTGAATTTTTTCCCACCGGGACAACACTGTGCGCCGCAAACAGTATAAGTTGCAATATGCTTACATTGAAAACTTACTCTTGTGTTTTGTTGTAATAGTTGGATGTCTTCATTTGGTAGAAATAAATAAAGTGGAGTAATACCCTTAAGATCATAGTTTCGACGTAGAAGACACATCTTTTTGGCAAATCCTACTGACGAGTTTGGTGGTACCAATCGAAATCGCGATCTAGGAAACCAGTCAAATGCTATTACAAAGCAAAAACACATTTTCAGTCCATTTTTTTTATAAAGGTTTTTATACCCTACATCACTACTGTGGTGCAGGGTATTATAGCTTAGTGCATTTGTTTGTAACACCCACAAGGAAGATAAGTATACCGATCGACTCAGAATCACTTTCTGATTCGATTTAGCTATGCCCGTCTGTCCATGTTAATTTGTGTACAAAGTACAGGTCGCAGTTTTCATCCGATCGTCTTCAAATTTGGCTCAGATCGGTCCAGATTTGGATATAGCTGCCATATAGACTGATCTCCCTATTTATGGTTTCAGACCCATAAGAGGTGAAATTATTAACCGATTTTGCTGGAATTAGGCACAATGAATAGCATTAGGACCCCTGTGTTAAGCTCCTCGATATTCGTGTTCGATATGGTTTCGATCGGTCTATATCTTGAAATAGCTGTCATATACGTATACCGATCGCCCAAATAAGCTCTTAGGCGCATAAAAGGTGAATTTTTTAACGGATGAATGTGGTACAATGAGTTGTGTTAGACCCCTACATAGGCTTCTTCAAAATGATGGAGATCGGACTATATTTTGATGTAGGCACTATGGGATCATAAATATTTCACTTTTTTACCAACCACCAAACGATGGAGGTATATTAATTTTGTCAATCCGTTTGCAACGTATATGGTTCAGATCGGTTTATGTAGATATAGCTCCTAAAAAGACCAATATTTTGTTATACACAATTGAACAATCACTTGTACTTATTAGTTTTTGGTCCAAATCGGAACATATTTCGATGTAACTGCTATGCGAAATAAGGTATGCAATTTTTATCGGATTTTAATGAAGGGTGTTTTATATATATACCCGAGGTGGTGGGTATCCAAAGTTCGGTCCAGCCGTACTTAACGCCTTTTTACTTGTTTACTGTATTATGACGAAAGGTTTTTAATATTATATATCCTAGGTGGTGGGTATCCAACCTGCCGAACTGAATGCCTTTTTATTTGTTTTTATAAATTTGGGTAGGTATTGGTTCCGGTATATGCTTAAGAAGTAGTATCGGATGATCCTTTTTTTATATGGAATCAATAAAACCTAAGAAACGTATTCAGACTCTACTTAGCATGTAGAGTCTGGAGGTTATAGGAGAAATCATGAGGCAACATTTCAACAAAATCGAATAAGAATAACACCCTCTCACAAAAGAAACCAGTTTGCCAAATTTCTGTAAATCGGATGAGAACTGTGCTTTCTGAGACTCAAGAAGTCAATTCGGGAGATTGGTTTATATGGGGGCCTTACAAAAATATAGCTCGATATAGACGGTGATCAAGAATACATATAATCGGCGTTGAATATTTCTTTATGTTGTAAATGTAATGACAAAATTAATATGTATATCACTTGACCTATGAAGGTGCAAACAATAAATAGTCTATTTAAATGTAAGCGGGAGCAGAGCAGAGCGTAGCAAAAGTACAAGCTCCGGATTCCCGGTCAGAACCCAAGTCTTTCAGCCAATTTTGGTTGAAACTGAGGTCTCTAGGAGCTCAAAGTCAAAATTGGGATTCTGTTTATATGGGAGCTATATCAAATCCCCAATGACCTACATTGATAAGAAATATAGGTGCAAACTTTTAAAAGGATATTTTTATTCGTTCGAAGGCTATCGTGATTTCGACAGACGGATGAACATGGCTAGATCGACTCATAATGTCAAGTCTTAGGTAAATATTTAGAGGTGTAACATACGGAATGGATAGATTAGTAAACCCCCATACTATGGTGGTGGGTATAAAAACTCAATGCATCCAAACTTACTGCAAAGAGATTTTACATAATTTATCACAATGCACTTGAGCTAGATATACAGACTGTGCATGCACTTCCCTGACTCATATTTTCGGTTAACACATTTCTTTCCTAATGAAAGTGGTGCTTCCAATGAAACACAGCCAGCAAAAACAAAAGAATCGCCAAACATTCAGTCTCTATTCACACATTCCCTTGTGTAATTATAAGCAATATACGAGCAATCAAAAAGTTCCCACAGTTCCGCCCTCGTCTTCCTTTCCAATTTCAATGCTTTGTGCATTCCCTCGAACTTCTTTTCTTGCAAGAAAATTCTGTTAAGGTCTCAACAACGTTAAAAACCTGTTGCCATTTTCCGCTTGAGTGCTTGAAATTGTCTTTTATTTAGACGACCATTTGTCTGGAGATGGCCAAAAAGTGCAGTAAGAAACGCATAGAAATTATTTATGCATCCAAGTATTACTTTCAAATGAGGGTGAGTTCCTTTTTGAGGTACGAACTCGAAAATATGTTGCCGAAGTGAACAACATGTATGTAGTGTAGGGTTGTTTGCTGGTTATTCTTTGCTTTCAAGGCGTCCTTTGTAATTTGTTGCAGTGTGAGAAAATGTAATTTTTAAAGATATATTCCAAAAGTGGTCGTCAACTACATGTGTAGATATCTACATAGGTATTTATAATAAATGATGAATATAGAAAGCAATTAATCACATATAAACACAAATGCAGTAAGTTCAGGGGTAGAAAGATGTTCCAAAAAATATTTAGTAGATTGGGAGTTTGGAGGGAATGAACGACTAGAAAGTTACCTTTGTAACTAAACAGGTGGTTATAAGGGTTATTTTAGATCTAATCTAGAATGCGCATCAAGGTTGTGAAGTCAGTCTAAACTATTGGGTTGCCCAAAAAGTAATTGCGGATTTTTTAAAAGAAAGTAAATGCATTTTTAATAAAGCTTAGAATGAACTTTAATCAAATATACTTTTTTACACTTTTTTTCTAAAGCAAGCTAAAAGTAACAGCTGATAACTGACAGAAGAAAGAATGCAATTACAGAGTCACGAGCTGTGAAAAAATTTGTCAACGCCGACTATATGAAAAATCCGCAATTACTTTTTGGGCAACCCAATATATGCCAGTTTTCTTTTACTTTATGTACATGAAAGGTATCACTGGTTACAATTAAAAACTTACGTGCATAATTCACACACTGAGAAGTTCTAATGCTATGAAAAAAAAAAACGGCAGAACTTGAACATCCATCAATAAATTAGAGGATTTCATTAGAGAGAATTATCAATTTCATTTCGTTAACTTATTACTTTAAATTTGTCTACTAGTCAACCAATGAGCAAAATTAATGTCAGAACCTAATTTGCAATACTGGCTTTTTTATACCCCCCTCCATAGGATGGGGGTACACTAATTTCATCATTCTTATTGTAACTACTCGAAATATTCGTCTTAGACCCCATAAAGTATATATATGCATGCAGTGTTCTGATATGACCTCCAATAAATGTGCCAAGTATGGTCCAAATCGGTTTATAACCAGATAAAGTTCCCATATAAATCGATCTCCCGATTTGAGTCTTGAGCCCCAGGAGGCCACAACTTTTGTCCGATTTGGCTGAAGTTTTGCATGTAGTGTTTTGTTATCACTTCCAACAACAGTGCTATGTACGGTCCAAATCAGTCTATAAACTCATATATAGCTCCCATATAAACCGATCTCCCGATTGGACATGTTGAGCCCTTGTTAGCGGCAATTTTTTCCCGATTTGGCTGAAATTGAGCTTGTAGTGTTTTGTTATGACTTTTAACAATTGTACCAAGTACGGTCCAAATCGGTCTGTAACCTGATATAGCTCCCATATAAACCGATCTCCCGATTTGACTTATTGAGTCCTTTCAATCCGAATAGGATAAAATTTTGCATATGATGTTCTGGTACGACTTCCAACAACTGTGCCAAATCCGGCGAAAATCAGTCTATAAACTGATATAGATCCCATGTAAAGCACTCTCTCGATTATCCATGTTCAGTTCATAGAAGCTTTAATATTTGCTGGTTTGAGAGAAGTTTGGTGTGTAGAATAAATTTATGCCCTACAACAAAAAATATTTTGTATACATTTTCAGCAGAATCCATGGTGTTGGGTTCCCAAGATTAGAACCGGCCGAACTTGGCACGCTTTTACTTGCTTTTTTTTATTAAAACAGTAACAACGTTATTTTAAAGAAAGAGCAACTTTGAGTGAATCTTTGAGCACATCATAATCCCAAATTCCATTATAAATACAAATTCCTTAATTTGTTCGATTTTTTCTAATGTACAAATTTCTTAATTGAAGCTAGTTTTTCTGTGTACACAAAAAAATATCAAAAATGTTTCTATTAAATCTGGTTAACCCGAAGCCTTTCGGGTCGACGCAGTCCGAGTTAAGGGCGTGGGCGACGAATGCGCATGCAACATTGTGGAACAGCGAAATGGTCGGTAGGACGTCGAAAATCCTATGGGGGGATCCAGATCGAGAGAAGACGAGGCTATTACTGAAGGAAGCAAGAAGGATGTCAGTATAGCTATTGGTATCATAACGGGACACAAAGGACTACAAGCTCACTTATGTAAAATCGGTGCGGCAAGTGATAGCATGTGTAGGGCATGCGGAGAAGATGATGAGACGTTGTAGCATTTCCTATGTCATTACCCGGCCTTCGCGTCCAAAAGATACCGCCACTTAGGTGGAGACACAACATCAGACATGAACCTGTGGTGTATCCACATTTATTATTCTCAATCGTTTAAATTATTTATTTTTTAACAAAGTAGGTTAAGTTTTCATTTCCTTGTTAGTTTATATAACACTTTTGAGTTTTAAAAAATATGTTAGATTGAGTAGGCATTGGATTGTCATTTTCTTTTCATTGTACAGAAAAATTTGATTCGAAAAAATATAAGTGACGTGTCAGGAAGCAAAATTAAAAATATTCATAAATTTGTTAATTGTTTGCGATTTATTTCGTTTTGCACCCTTAACCACGTCAATTGGTGACCCCGAATACACGTTAAAGCACATAAGACAATGTTTCATTCGCCAACCGGAAACGCCAGCAGAGCCCTAGATAATCATTTTGAAGAAATCATTCCTGGAATGAATTCACCATTGGCTCATGGTAATATTTCGTCAAACTCTAAAATGGATGACCCGCTACCAACAGGCCCAGTGTAGGTTTCAAGAGTTTCAGTGAAAATTACACCATTCTGGCGCAACAATCCAGCATTATGGTTCAAACAGGTCGAAAGCCAATTTATAACATCTAGAATAACATCCGATTTATTCAAATTCCATACAATTGTTGGTTCCATAGACGCAAGCGTTCTTTCGGAGGTAAGCGACCTTATTCTCAATCCACCAGAAATAAATATGTATGAAACGCTAAAGAAGAGTCTCCAAGAGCGCTTCATGGATTCGGAAGAGAAGCGGTTGAAGCGTTTGTTGCGTGAAATGGAACTTGGCGATAAAAAGCCATCAACATTACTCCGTGAGATGATCTGTTTAGCCTCTGGTGAGGTTTCGGATGAATTTTTAAAATCTCTCTGGATGCAACGACTTCCGAAGCAAACTCAAGCCATTTTATCGGTAAGCAGTGAATCTTTAAGCAATTTGGCGGCTATGGCCGATAAGATTTCTGAAACCGCGGAATCATGGGATGTTAGTGCTATATCCTCAAGAAAACCGACAGAGTCGACACAAATTCAGGATTTAAAAGCCAAAATTGAAGAAATAACCAAGAAGATCGAGGCACTCGCAAATCAATTAAGAAGCCGTTCAAAATCAAGAGGCAGGTCACAGAGTAAGTCACGTGATAAACCTTTTTGTTGGTATCATTATAAGTTTGGTCATCGTGCTACCAAATGTGTCCAGCCCTGCTCATTTGTGCCAAATTTTTCTCCTGAAAACTAAAAGGCTCCTCATCATCGGTGACGGATGAGGACTGCCAACAGATATGTCGCCTTTTTGTTCGTGATACAAACCTAAAATATGAGTTTCTCATCGATACTGGTGCTGATGTATCTGTGTTCCCGGCTACCTCAACTGAAAAACGCCAAAATCCATCAAGTCTTGAATTAATAGCAGCTAATGAGTCCCCTATCAAAACATTTGGTATAAAAACTCTTACCTTAACTCTTGGCCTCAACCGAAAATTTACCTGGAATTTTATAGTTGCCAGTGTTAACAGACCAATAATTGGCGCCATTTAGCCATTTTGCGTTATTGGTTGATGTAAAGAACAATCGTCTGATAGATAATACGTCCAGATCAGAAAGTAAAGCAACGTTATTTTCTGGATCTTTAAATTCTGTAAAATCAATTTCAAAAAACTCAGAATTTAGTAAGCTTTTTCTAAAATTTCTTGAACTGACGCAAAGTGACAATCGTATTTCACCAGTGAAGCATTCTGTGAAGCATGTTATCCACACAGAAGGTCCACCGGTTCATGCAAAAGCTCGAAGATTGTCCCCTGAGAAGCTCAAAATTGTAAAGCGTGAGTTTGATTTGATGCTGCAACAAGGTATATACCTTCCTTCGTAAGGTCCTGGGCAAGTCCGTTGCATTTAGTCCCGAAGTCAAATGGAGAGTGGCGTCCATGTGGCGACTACCGTCGCTTAAATGCTGTTACCACTCCCGACCGCTATCCTGTTCCTCACATACACGATTTTGGACACATGTTGAGCGGTAAGCAAGTATTTAGTAAAGTGGACCTTGTTAAAGCATATCATCAAATACCAGTTGAAGAATCTGACATTCCTAAGACTGCAATTATAACTTCATTTGGGTTATTTGAGTTTCCTCGAATGAGCTTTGGACTTTGTAATGCAGCTCAGTCTTTTCAGCGTTTCATACACGAGGTCATACAAGGTTTAGATTTCTGTGACGCCTATATAGATGATATCCTCATTGCGTCAAACAACAAAGAGGAGCACTTCGAACATCTCAGCAAATTATTTTCAAGATTTCGAGAGTTTGGTGTTACTATTAATTATTCCAAGTCGGTGCTCGGAGTTGCAGAAGTCGAATTTTTAGGATATGTAGTCAATTCAGATGGTATCAAACCTCTGCCATCCCGCGTAGAAGCAATCAAAGGCTACAAGTTGCCAGAAACTGAAAAAGAGCTGCGAAGGTTTTTAGGAATGATAAATTTTTATAGACGATTTATTCCTAATGCAGCACATCAACAGTCAAAACTTCATGCAATCTGTTCTGCAAATAAAAAGGGAACGAACGCAAAGATCCAATGGACAGAGGACTTACTTGAAGCTTTCAAGGAATGCAAAAACTCATTAGCTGATGCAGCTCTACTTGTTCATCCAAAACTCAATGCTCCGACATCTTTGTGGATTGATGCATCGGATACAGGAATGGGTGGAGTTTTACAACAATTTATTAGCGGTGAGTGGAAACCCATAGAAACCCATGGAAACCCATCAATTCAAGCAATTCACAAGGAACGTCAACAATGAAATTACGATCCGGAAAGAAAGTATCATTTGCTCCTGGAGTATAAATTTCGTTTTCACTAGGGAGGGGATACTGTGGTGTATCCACATTTATTATTCTCAATCGTTTAAAATATTTATTTTGTAACAAAGTAGGTTAAGTTTTCATTTTCCTTGTTAGTTTATATAACACTTTTGAGTTTAAAAAAAAAATGTTAGATTGAGTAGGCATTGGATTGTCATTTTCTTTTCATTGTACAGAAAAATTTGATTCGAAAAAATATAAGTGATGTGTCAGGAAGCAAAATTAAAAATATTCATAAATTTGTTAATTGGTTGCGTTTTATTTCGTTTTGCACCCTTAACCACGTCAAACCAACTTAGGGGAGAGGTATTGAAAACAATTAAGGATTTTGTAAGTAGCACGGAATTCCTAACTTAAAATTTTGTTTTAAGAGGTTATTTTTTAGCTTTTAGAGCGCACAACAAGCCGTTTACTGGCTTAGGTGTATGTCCATAGTGTATTTTTTTAATTGAATTTTAACTTTTTATACCCACCACAGAAGGATGGGGGTATATTCACTAAGTCATACCATTTGCAACACATTGTGATATTCTTTTTTTTCAATAGGCAGATTAAATTCGAAGATGGGCTAAATCGGATATCTTGATATAACCCCCATATAGACCGATCCGCTGATTTAGGGTCTTAGGCCCATAAAAGCCACAGAGCAGTGAGTCGTGTCAGGCCACTCGAAATCTTTCTGCAATTTGGTGCCGATCGGTCCAGATTTGGATGTAGCTGCCATATGGACCGATTTCTCGATTTGAGGTTTTGGGCCCATTAAAGGCGCATTTATTGCCCGATGTCGCCGAAATTTGGAACAGTGAATTAAGTTAGACCCCTCGACATCTTTATGCAACATGGCCCAGATCGGTTCATATTTAGATATAGATGCCATATAGACCGATCTCTCGATTAAAAGTCTTGGCCATATAAAAGGCACATTAAAAATCCGATTTCGCTGAAATTTGGAACAGTGACTTTTGTTAGGCTTTATAATGGGAGGCATAAATTATAAATTTTTACCGCTAAACGCCTTTTTACTTCTTTTCAATTAAATAATTAATTGTTTCAATAATTTTTTCAATCGATTCGGACAACTCTTTTATTTCAAGTATAATCGTAGACGCCATAAGGTAAATGTTGTTTCTTTCTTATCAATCAAGCACTGCTATATCCACTAGGGTGATGACTTTTTAAGCTTTTTTCTTAAACATTATTTCCTGTTGCACGAATGAATGAACTTTTGCCTATCAATGACTAAACAAACGTTTATTCTATTTATATACTAAAAAATCCACTTTAAAGCTATACTTTTGTTGAAAAAAATTTAATTTCTTTTTGTTTTAGATCATTCAATCCAAACTATATTTTTGTGAAAAAATTAGATTTCATTTTTCTTTTAAATCATACAAATCCAAATCAGAAAACTTTTACGAAAAGGCATATAACATATGAACAAAATGAAATGTATACTTCGTTTTTATTAACAACTAGCTGACCCGGGCCCGCTCCGTTGCGCCTTCTTTTACTTTATATGGAACAAAACTATTCTTTGCAAATTTATTTTCGACAATTAAAAAGCTTTTAGTAAAATACCATGCTACGAAAAATAGAATATGTATATCGCTTGACTAATAACATAACAAAATAAATGCCTTTATCTGAATCCCTATTATCTTTATTGGACTACGAACTTGCTTGAATGTTTTAGGTTCATTTAAGTTTGGATTTTAGATGTACGCCACTCTTAAAAGACTTTATTTGAAATACCATTTATTACCACCCCATATTGCTATTGGTTTAAAGAGTGTTTATTGGATGCGGCGTCCCCTCCAAACACTTGGCTCCAAAATTGGTTATCAAATTCGTTTTCTAAACTCAAATACCTTTCATTTGAGCCACATATTGCCATGGTCGGTAAATTTGTACTCTTTGGAGAGTGTTTTGGAGAAGGGTCTCTGCGCCAAATACTTGGTCCCACATTTGGATATCAGATTCGTATTCTACTCCCAAATACCTTTATTTCAGCCCCATATTGCGATGGTCAGTAAATAATTGCTGTTTGTGGGGAAAAATTGGTCTCGAAAGTGGGTATCAATTTCGTGCTCTACTTCCCAATACCTTTCATTTGAGACCCACATTGACATGGTCGGTAAATATGTTCGATTTAGGGGTGTTTTGGGGAGTGAGGTGATCCCCCAAACACTTAGCCCTTAAAATATATCAGCATCTTGCTCTACTCTGATATATCATTTATTTGAACCCCATATTGCCATTGACCTCAAAATTGTTTATCAAATTGGGGGAGTGGGGCGTCCACTCGGTGACTTGGCTCTGAAAATATATATCAGATTCGTGTTCCAATCTTAAATACCTCTTCCTCCCCTTATGCTGTTATTGGGGTAGGATGTCGTCATAAACAATTTTCCCGAACATTGATATAAGATTCGTGATTTACTCCCAAAGACCTTTCATTTGAGCCCCATATTACTATGGCCGTATATTTGTCCTCTTTGGGAGGTGTTTTTGGAAACGGGCGGCCCCCCAAACACCATATTGCCATGGTCAATAAATAAGTCCTTTTTTGAGGGGTGTTTTGGGGACGGGGTGGACCCCCAGTAACTTGGTTCCACATTAGGATATACTATTCTTCTTTTTCTCTCAAATACCGTTCAAATTAGTTTCATATTGCCATAGTCGGTAAATATGTCCGATTTAGGGGCATTTTGGGGGTTGGGGTGGTCCGCCAAACACTTGGTCCGACAATTGGATATTAGATATGTTTTCTAGTTTTAATACCTTTCATTTGAGTCCCATATTGTCGTAATTGGTCTTTATGTAAATTTGGTAGGTTTTGGTGGTGGGGCGTCCCCCATAGGTATATCATCCGGAATTTGGACACCAAATTTTTGCTTTTAAGTTACTAAAGGGTGATTTTTTTGAGGTTAGGATTTTCATGCATTAGTATTTGACAGATCACGTGGGATTTCAGACATGGTGTCAAAGAGAAAGATGCTCAGTATGCTTTGACATTTCATCATGAATAGACTTACTAACGAGCAACGCTTGCAAATCATTGAATTTTATTACCAAAATCAGTGTTCGGTTCGAAATGTGTTCATTCACCGTAACGTTGCGTCCAACAGTATCTTTGAAAAAATACGGTCCAATGATTCCACCAGCGTACAAACCACACCAAACAGTGCATTTTTCGGGATGCATGGGCAGTTCTTGAACGGCTTCTGGTTGCTCTTCACTCCAAATGCGGCAATTTTGCTTATTTACGTAGCCATTCAACCAGAAATGAGCCTCATCGCTGAACGATGAATGAACACATTTCGAACCGAACACTGATTTTGGTAATAAAATTCAATGATTTGCAAGCGTTGCTCGTTAGTAAGTCTATTCATGATGAAATGTCAAAGCATACTGAGCATCTTTCTCTTTGACACCATGTCTGAAATCCCACGTGATCTGTCAAATACTAATGCATACACCACTACCGTGGTACAGGGTATTATAACTTAGTGAATTAGAGAGGAAGAGAGATAGACCCATTGATAAGTATACCGATCGACTCAGAATCACTTTCTGATTCGATTTAGCTATGTCCGCCTGTCTGTCTGTCTGCCTGTCTTTCCGTCTGTCTGTCCATGTTCATTTGTGTACAAAGTACAGGACTCAAGTTTCATCCGATCGTGTTCAAATTTGGTATTGGCATGTTTTTCGGCCTAGAAACGAAGCCTATTGAAATTGGAAAAAATCGGTTCAGATTTGGATATAGCTCCCATATATATGTTCGTCCGATTTGCAGTAATAATGCAATAAAATGGTCATTTATTAACCGATTCTCTTGAAATTGGGCAGCTCCCATGTATTTGTTCGTCAGATTTTGGATATTTTGTTTGTCAACCGTAGTTATGACATTTTGAACATATTTTCTTTGCTATAAATTTAAAGTCGGTACTGCCCGACTTTTGTCTTTCTTTACTGGTTATATATAAGAATACGAATGAACTTAAATCTTGTTAAAATTTACATAACTTTCAAATATCTATACTTTAGGGAAGTTTAAAGTACATCGAAATTCTATTTAATTTCCTTTAAAAACATTTCCATTTTTTTATGACGCCGCCAAGATGAAAAAGTTTCTCCCAAAAACCCATGTCCAAACTGAAACGTTAGTGGACGACATGGGAGTGATAGCTGAGACAACGGAGGACTAGTTGAGGCTTTTGATGAAAACCCATTTTCAACAGGATACGACGGGGCTCACGGAGACACCGGAATTTGAGAATAAAGACGTTGATCGAAAATTTATAATTACGGAATTTTATGGTGAAGGAATTCTTGATGAGCTTCGAACCTGATGGAATATTTCCAGCGTTACTTCAGAAGGTGGCTGATTATCTGGCGACAAATCTGGCCACCATTTTCACAGCATGCCTAAGATTTGCACATACTTCGAAAACTTGGCAGGAGAATTAGGTGGTATTTATACCCAAGCCCGTCAAGGCAAGACATGCGACACCAAACCCTACAGACCCGTAAGCCCTACGTCCTTTCTTCTCGAAACCATGGAACGTGTCGTGGATACCATGACAACGAGTGGGACATCCAGCGAACTGCTCAAGTACAGACAGCACGACTATGTAAAGGGAAGGTCGGTGGAGACTGCCCTGCACGAGATTGTGCATAAAATTGAAGAATCCTTCGATGCCAAGATGTACACATTGCTGGTATGCATTGACTTTGTGGGGACATTTAACAATGTGAGGACCTACACACTGATCCCATCCTTAGACTAGTACCAGATGGACCGGGTCTTTAAAGACTGGATAAATTGTGGGTCCCATGACGCAAATATGAGGGAGAAAGTGACACTCATAAACAACCTATTACGGATGCTAACTGAATAGGGATGTGAACCCGTCTACGCAGACTATGTTACAATGCATCTTTGGGGTAAGGATCCGAAACAATAATGCAGAAGGGTCTTGCAGATGGCATAAGACTGGACTAGATCTAGGGGTCTGAATGTTAACCCAGAGAAGACTAAAATCTGCCTTTTCACGAGGAAGACAAATGTTGGCCAACGATTTCGTTAACTGACAAGGTCAAATACTTAGGAGTGATCATAGACAGGAAACTGAATCAGAAGTGTCACAGTCAGGAGCGTACCGAGAAGACTTGTTGGGCACTATGTAGACGGGCCGTAGGCTCGAAATGGGGACTGAACCCGAAGACAGTCCAATGGCTCTACAGGAGCATGATTAGACCAATAGTTACTTACGCCTCAGTTGTTTGGTGAACTGCAATGGAAACAAGTAAAAAGGCGTTAAGTTCGGCCGGGCCGAACTTTGGATACCCACTACCTCGGGTATATATGTAAACCACCTTTCGCAAAATCAGGTGACAAATAGCTGTGTGCATGTGTCGAATTTTAGTGAAATCGGATTATAAATGCGACTTTTATGGGGCCAAGACTTTAAATCGAGATATCGGTCTATATAGCAGCTATATCCAAATCTGGGCCGATTTGGGCCAAGTTGCAGAAAATGTCGAAGAGTCTAACACAACTCACTGTCACAAATTTCAGCGACATCGGGTAATAAATGCGCCTTTTATGGCCCCAAAACCTAAAACGAGAGATCGGTCTATATGGCAGCTATATACAAATCTCTACCGATCTGTGCTATATTGCAGAAGTATGTCAAGGGGCTTAATTCAACTCAATGTCCCAAATTTCGGCGACATCGGACTATAAATGAGCCTTTTATGGGCCCAAAACATTAAATCGGAGGATCGATTTATATGGCAACTATATCCAAATCTGGATAATAAATATGGCTTTTATGGGCCCAAGACCCTAAATCTTAGGATCGGTCTATATGCATCTATATCCAAATCTGGACCGAACTGGGCCAAATTGAAGAAGGACGTCGAAGAGCCTAACACAACTCACTGTCTCAAATTTCGGCGACATCGGGCAATAAATGCGCCTTTTTTGGCCCCAAAACCTAAAACCGAGAGATCGGTCTATATGGCAGCTATATCCAAATATCTACCGATCTGTGCTATATTGCAGAAGTATGTCAAGGGGCTTAACTCAACTCACTGTCCCAAATTTCAACGACATCGGACTATAAATGCGCCTTTTATGGGCTCAAAACCCAAAATCGGAGCATCGGTCTATATGGCAGCTATATCCAAATCTGGACCGATCTGGGCCAAATTAACGAAGGATGTCGAATGTCCTAACACAACTCACTGTCCCAAATTTCATCAAAATCGGATAATAACTATGGCTTTTATGGGCCCAAGACCCTAAATCTTAGGATCGGTCTATATGCAGCTATATCCAAATCTGAAACGATCTGGGCCAAATTGCCGAAGGACGTCGAAGAGCCTAACACAACTCACTGTCCCAAATTTCGGCGACATCGGACGATAAATGCTCCTTTTATGGGCCCAAAACCCTAAATCGGAGGATCGGTCTATATGGCAGCTATATCCAAATCTAGACAAGGCTGGGCCAAATTAACGAAGGATGTCGAAAGGCCTAACACAACTCAATGTCCCAAATTTCATTAAAATCGGATAATAAATATGGCTTTTATGGGCCCAAGACCCTAAATCTTAGGATCGGTCTATATGCAGCTATATCCAAATCTGAACCGATCTGGTCCAAATCGACAAAGGATATCGAAGAGCCTAACACAACTCACTGTCCTAAATTTCAGCAAAATCGGATAATAAATGTGGCCTTTATGGGCCTAAGACCCTAAATCGGCCGACCGGTCTATATGGCTATATCAATATATAGTCCGATATAACTCATCTTCGAACTTAATCTGCTTATGGACAAAAAATAATCTGTGCAAAGTTTCAGCTCAATATCTCTATTTTTAAAGACTGAAGCGTGATTTCAACAGACAGGCGGACAGACGGACGGACATGTCTAGATTTTTACGCTGATCAAGAATATATATACTTTATATGGTCGGAAATGAGTATTTCGATGTGTTGCAAACGGAATGACAAAATGAATATACCCCATCCTTCGGTGGTGCAAAGTAAGGATAATAAATCAGGTTAAGAGAACATGTTGTCTTGACAAAAGGGAAGCGATGAGGACCACGCCCACTAGGACACTGGAGGCTGTTCTAGATATCCGACGCATAGACATACAGATTAAGGGTGTGTCATCCTTTGCAGCTATGAGACTTAAGGCGATGGGTGAAAGGAAAGAGGATAGGAGCAGGTCATAAAATAGCTGTTTAATAGAGACAATGAAAGAGGTTTTCGATGGGATGCCTGAGACGGCACTGCTGCCAGCGGCACAGTCTTGGATTGACGGAACCCTGGTATCGCCATCGGGAAGATCATGCTGCTCATATGGATCAAATCTAGAGGACAGAGTGGGCCTGGGGTTCTACATTGAGAACAAATATTCTGAGTGAATTGCAGCACTAACACTAAAACAGCATAGGTTTACCAAAGCAAAATTAAGAATCGCACTTTAGTTATTCAGCTGCTATCGTAGGGTTTGAGTACGAAATGCTAGAGTAGGTTTATTGTACAAGAAGTTTGTCCTGTTCCCTAATGGAATGTTTACGGAAAACTTACAATTGCGCTTTAATACTTCATAAGTAATTTTTGTGAAAACGACTGTTAATATGTATGTCTATGTGCCAGATATCTAGAATAGTATCCAGTGCCCAAGAGGGCGCGGTCCTCATCACTCCGAACTTGTTGTATTGTCTCCATCGCAGTCATCCAAACTACTGAGGCGTAAGTTAGTATTGATCTTATCACGCCAGTGAACTATCCTCGATTCAGGCCTCATTTCGAGCCAAGGGCCAGTCTACATAGTACCCAACATCTGTGAGCCTTCTCAGTGCGCTCCTGAATGTGACACTTCCAATTATGTTTCCTATCCAAGATGACTCCTAAATATTTGACCTTCTTAGATATCGAAATCGCTATACTGAGGAAACCTGGTGCGTCAAATTGGCACACCTTCGTTTTCCTCGTGAACAGGCATTTTTCAGTCTTCTCATGGTTAACATTGAGGCCCCTAGATCTAGCCCAGTCATAATGTCGCTTCGCACATTGTTTAAAGCACCTCCGAGGTCAATACATACCGCCAGGGTGTACATTTTGGCATCGAAGGATTCTTCTATTTTATGCACAACCTCATGCAGGGCAGTCTCCAACGACCTTCTCTTGACATAGGCGTGCTGTCTGTACTTGAGCAGTTCGCTGGAGTACCATGATACTCTCTATCATGGCATCAACGATACGTTCCATGGTTTCGAGTCGAAAGGACGTAGGGCTATAGGTGTCGTAAACTTGCCTTGCCGTGCTTGGGTATAGATACCATCCTTGCCTCCTGCCAGGCTTTCGGAGTATATGCAAGTGCATAAAGTAGTGCCCCAGTTGGACGCCAAATAGTTGGCCTCCTTCCGGTATTAAGGCCGCAAATATTCCATCAGGTCCGGGTACTTAAATGGTTTGAAGCTCCTCAAACAAAAATAAATTTTATTGCTTAATATCAACGCATTGTTATAGTTAAACATTGATTTTGCATAAAACTCCGGACTTTAGTAATTAATTTTATTTATATGTATTAGCAGAATATTATTTCATTAGTTGAAAGGCAAGGTGAGCACTCACTTTTTGGAGCCACTGCACTTAGACTGTCGGTCCATGTTTTAATAATATTTTGATTTAGCCAGACTTACGAAGAGATAGCCCCCAATTACGATTATTTTTGATAACCCAAAGAGTTCAGTTTATTTTAAACACAATATTGCCAGTTCAATACCAATCAAGTGGTAAAATCAGAACTTCATTCGGACGAGATTTTCATCCAACATTCACTTTTTAATTTTGCAAATTCGTCGGTTTACCACATTTTAATGTTTTCCCAATTGATTGTGTCTGCTGCTGTTGTTATTTGTTCGATCTCAGAATGGAATAATTTCGAAAGTGTGTTCCATTCAATTCAGTTCCATTACATTGGAGTGCATTGCGTTGGAGCTCAGAATGGCACCAGTTGATGTTTGTGCTTAAAGTTTGAGCTTCCGTTTGTTTTTGTTTTATTTATTTTCGTTATTTTTTTTTTTCTGCTGTGATGAAGTATATTCGTAGAATTGGCATTTGAAGTGAAATCCATTAGTTTTTGTTGAATTTTTAATTTGAAATGTAAATTCGGTAAATACTTTCTTCTGTGAACCACAACATTTTTCGGCTGTTTTGTATTCTTTTTTTTCGTTTTTTGGGTTTTTGTATATAGTTGTTGTTGTTGTATTCCATGTAGATGTAGCTGGTGGTGTTGTTGTTGTTGTTGTTGTCGTTGTATTCTATGTAGTTGATGCTGATGGTGGCGCAATAAGTTTTGTAATTGATTTTTATGCTCAATTCAGTTTTGAACACATTTTTTTCGGAATCCACTTTTGCTATGTAACAAAGAATTGAAAACTTATTTTGGAAAATAAATGTCAGTCATGATAGGTTTGAGTACACCTTTATTCGCAGAATTCTGTGGCTATTAATTCCAAAAGCTACAAGTCTGAAATTATTTATGCATCATTGTTCTAGGCAATAATGTTGTGAAGATACTTCTCGGGTTTATAATCCAATTAATGAATTCTGCTGGCGGATTATTTAAAACAAGTAAAAGCGTGCTAAGTTCGATTCTGCCGAATGTTATACGCCCTCCACCATGGATCGCATTTGTCGAGTTCTTTTCCCGGTGTTTCTTTTTAGGCCAACAAAGGAAAGGATAAAAAATTGCTATGCTATTGGAGCCATATGAAGTTATGGTCCGATTGGGACCATAGTGGAATGAACGTTGGAGTCCATCGTAGAAGTCATTGTGTAAAATTTCAGCCAAATCGAATAAGAATTGCACCCTTAGGGTTTAAAAAAGTAAAATAGGGAAATCGTTTTATTGGGGAGCTGTATTAGGCTATAGACCGATTCAGACCATATTTGACACGTATGCTGAAGGTCATGGGAGAAGCAGTTGGTTTACATAGCAGCTATATCAGGTTATTGGCCGATTTGAACTATACTTCGCACAGTTGTTGATAAGTCATAAAAATTCATTGAAATCGGATAGGATTTGCGCCCTCTAAGGGCCAATGCTTAATTACGCCTCAGTAGTTTGGTGGACAACTATTGAGAAAAAGTGCAACATAAGAACCATACAACAGGTTCAGACAACATGTTGTCTTGGCATAGGCGGAGCGATGAAGACCACGTCCACTAGGCCAGTGGAGACTAGATATCCGACCCATTGACATACAGATTAAGTGTGAGTCAGCCACTGCGGCTATGAGACTTAAGGCGATGGGAGAATGGATTGAGGATGGGAGCAGCTCATACCATCGCGATATAATCGAGGCGACGATAGGAAACCTGGAAGAAAGGGAAGAGGTTTCCGATCGGTTACCTGAGAAGAACCTTGAATTCGAGTGTGAAGCCCTGCTGTCATCGGCACAGTCTTGTATTGACGGAAATTCAGTATTGCCACCTGGAACATCATGTTACACGGATGGATCAAAGCTAGAGGTCAGAGTGGGTATAGGGGTTTACGTTGAGAACCCAGGGACTGAGATCTGTTTTAGACTGCCTGACCATAATACGGTCCTGCAGGCAGAGATTCGGGCGATCACGGAATGCGTGAAGTGGTGTGGTCCTAACGCGAGGACGTCGAGTGTGAACATCTTTACCGACAGTAAAATTGCCATAAGGGCAATAACAACCAGGACGGACGCCTTCTCTGAGGATGGGAAAATCCGCATCGTTTGGGTGCCGGGCCATAACGGAGTAAGGGGAAATGAAAGGGCAGACGATTTGGCGGTGAAGGCCAGAGGACTGCCGTCAATAAACTTGGTTAACCCAAAGCCTTTCGGGTCGACGCAGTCCGAGTTAGGGGAGTGGGCGACGAATGCGCATGCAACATTGTGGAACAGCGAAACAGTCGGTAGGACAGCAAAAATCCTATGGGGGGATCCAGATCGTGAGAAGACGAGGCTATTACTGAAAGGAAGCAAGAAGGAGGTCAGTATAGCTATTGGTACTATAACGGGACACATAGGACTACGAGCTCACTTATGTAAAATCGGTGCGGCAAGTGATAGCATGTGTAGGGCATGCGGGGAAGACGGTAAGACGTTGAAGCATTTCCTTTGTCATTGCCCGGCTTTCGCGTCCAACAGATACCGGTACTTAGGTGGAGACACAATATCAGATATGAACCAACTTAGGCGAGTGGTATTGAAAACAATTAAGGATTTTGTAAGTAGCATGGAATTTCTAACTTAAAATTTTCTTTTTAGAGGATACTTTATAGTTTTTAGAACTCACAACAAGCCGATTACTGGCTTAGGTGCATGTCCATAGTGGCATGGGGAGATTAATATCTGCACCCTCTTTTCAACCTAAGCTAACCTAAGGGCTCAAGAATTCAAGATCTCAGATCGGTTTATAAGACAGCAATATCAGGTTATGAACCGATTTCACCCATACGTGGCAGAGTTGTTGGAAATCATAACAAAACACCTCATGTAAAATTTCAGACAAATCGGATAAGTTCAAGAAGTCAAGATTCAAGATCGGTTTATATGGCAGCTATATTACGTTATGGACCGATTTGGCACAGTTGTTGAAAGTCATGACGAAATACGTGTTCCACCCAAATCTGATAATAAAAGCAGTTTTTGAGTTTACTCGGAACGAACAAACAGACAAAACAAGTAAGAGCGTGCGAAATTAGGCCGGGCCGGGCGGATCCACCATGGATAGCATTTGTCGAGTTCTGTGCGCGGTATCTCTTTTTAAGCAAACAAAGAATAATGAATAAGAACTGTTATGATATTGGAGCTATATCAAGTTGTAGTTCGATTCGGACCATATATGAATTGAATACTCAACATTGTAGAAGTCATTGTATTTCAGTCCATTCGGATAAGAATTGCACTTTGTAGGGGCCCAAGAAGCAAAATCGGAAGATCGGTTTATATGGGAGCTGTATCAAGCTATAGATCGATTCAGACCATTTTTAACATGTATGTTGAAGGTCATAGGAGAAGCCGATGTTCAAAATTTCAGCCATATTGGATAATGACTGCGCCCTCTAGAGACTCAAGAAGTCAATATCCCAGATGGGTTTATATGGCAGCTAAATCATGTTATGTATTGGTATCCACAATACTTAGCACAGTTGTTGGAAGTCATAGCTAAACACCTCATGCAAAATTACAGCCAAATCGGATAGGAATCGCGCACTCTAAAAGCTGAAAAAGTCAAGACCCAAGATCGGTTTATATGGCAGCTATATCAAAATGTAGACCGATTTGGCCCATTTACAATCCCAACCGACCTACACTAATAAAAAGTATTTGTGCAAAATTGCAAGCGGCTAGTTTTACACCTTCGGACGGACATGGCTTGATCGACTTAAAGTGTCATGACGATCAAGAATATATATATACTTTGTGGGGTCTAAGACGCATATTCCGAGGTGTTACAAACAGAATGACGAAATTAGTATACCCCCATCCTATGGTGGAAGGTATGAAAACAAATCTGAGAGCCTTAATTTTATAAATAGATATCCATCAATAGAAATTCGTTGGTAAGTTTTACATGAGGTTTTATGAAGCGCACATGAAAAATTAGATTTGTTTCACCTGTTGCCTCTGTCCGCTCCACTGTGCGTTGTGCAAGAAAATGCTATACGAATTTGCTCTGTGTGTGGCACGCCATAGCAATCACAAGGAGTTAAACTTGTGGTACATATTAATGTATGGACATGCCAAAATTAAAAGGGGAAACTCGCTATTTTCATTATTTCTGGCTTTTATATTGTGGCTCTTTAATCTAAATGCATTTGTTGTGTTGTGTTATTCTTCGTTACACAAAAAATCCATAGAACATTAAATATAAATAAAATAGATATAGTATCTATGCCAACACATGCCTTTTCCCAAATAAGTCAGACTTCAATTATTAATTTATAATCAATAGCATCAGCAACCGGATGGAAAGCGTTCACATGTGGGGAATAGAGCACAAGTGATATGTTGATGCCTTTAAAATAGACAAACCTACCCAATATTAATGATATTTTAATGACAGAATTTCACCCATGTGTGTAACTTGAGGTCCCCACCAACGTATTATGGCATTATGGACTGAGTTGCATGCGTTCTATAATCCAATTAGAATTAGATTGAAAACAAGAACACTGTGAAGACAATACAATTTTAATCTTCTTGACAAAAGGCAACAGCCAATTTACGGGAAATTCCAAGTTATGGTATATGTTCAAGGTCAGTAGAACGAAACTCCGAAGAAGTTCGGCGATTTTAGGCCAAACAAGTAAAAGCGTGCTAAGTTCGGCCGGGCCGAATCTTATATACCCTCCACCATGGATCGCATTTGTCGAGTTCTTTTCCCGGCATCTCTTCTTAGGCAAAAAAGGATATAAGAAAAGAGTTGCTCTGCTATTAAAACGATATCAAGATATGGTCCGGTTCGGACCACAATTAAATTATATGTTGGAGACCTGTGTAAAATTTCAGCCAATTCGTATAAGAATTGGGCCCATTGGGGCTCACGAAGTAAAATAGAGAGAACGATTTATATGGGATCTGTATAGGGCTATAGACCGATTCAGACCATAATAAACACGTTTGTTGATGGTCATGAGAGGATCCGTCGTACAAAATTTCAGGCAAATCGTATAATAATTGCGACCTCTAGGGGTCAAGAAGTCAAGATCCCAGATCGGTTTATATGGCAGCTATATCAGCTGAAAGTAAAAATAAAATACGTCATGCGAAATTTCAGCCAAATCAGATAGGGATTGCGCCCTCTAAAAGCTCAAGAAGTCAAATCCCCAGATCTGTTTATATGACAGCTATATCAGGTTATGGACCGATTTCAACCATACTTGGCACAGTTGTTGGATATCATAGCAAAACACGTCGTGCGTAATTCCATTCCATTCGGATAAGAATTGCGCCTTCTAGAGGCTCAAGAAGGCAAGACCCAAGATCGGTTTATATGGCAGCTATATCAGGTTATGGACCGATTTAAACCATACTTGGCACAGTTGTTGGGTATCATAACAAAACACGTCGTGCGAAATTCCATTCCATTCGGATAAGAATTGCGCCCTCTAGAGGCTCAAGAAGTCAAGACCCCAGACCGGTTTATATGGCAGCTATATCAGGTTATGAACAGATTTAACCCATACTTAGCACAGTTGTTGGATATCATAACAAAACACGTCGTGCAAAATTTCATTCCAATCGGATAAGAATTGTGCACTCTAGAGGCTCAAGAAGTCAAGACCCAAGATCGGGTTATATGGCAGCTATATCAAAACATGGACCGATATAGCCCATTTACAATACCAACCGACCTACACTAAAAAGAAGTATTTGTGCAAAATTTCAAGCGGCTAGCTTTACTCCTTCGGAAGTTAGCGTGCTTTCGACAGACGGACGGACGGACGGACGGACGGACGGACAGACGGACGGACATGGCTAGATCGACATAAAATTTAACGACGATCAAGAATATATATACTTTATGGGGTCTCAGACGAATATTTCGAGTAGTTACAAACAGAATGACGAAATTAGTATACCCCCCATCTTATGGTGGAGGGTATAAAAATTTGTCTAATTTGTAAAATTTGAACGCGTGGCTTCAGTCGATGATAGAGGATGCGCTTTATTTAATAAAAGGCACTGGCACTTAGTTGGAGACACAATACCAGACAAGAACCAACTTAGGGGCGTGGTATGGAAAACAATCGAGGATTTGGAAAGTAACGCGGAATTCGTGAACTAGATTTTCTTTTTCGAGGTTACTTTTTAGCATTTAGAGCACTGATTATTGACTTAGGTGTATGTTCATGGCATGGGGCGGATTTATATTCGCACCCTCTTTTTTACCTTACCTAACCTATTATCTGTCCTAGTCTAGAAAGATATTCTAACTTCTGCTGGTTGTTTTTAAAACCTGAAGCATTTTCCAAACCGAAGGAATTACAAATTCCAGGGGACATTGTTAGACTTGCTTTGATTTTCTAGAATTTGAAGCCAGACGTTCGAAGCGAAATATAGGAAAGGTATCCTATACATTACAGAATGTAATGAGTTGCTGCTATCTTTTGTCAACGGTGGATGTGATAGTCATTATTAATTATTTCACAAATTGGTGCTTAAAAGGTTTGATCGTATAATCGAGAAAATTGAAATTACCCATCATTCATGGTCACACGTTGTGTATAACTAAACCACAATGCGCTCGAGTAAGTTGTGGAAATAATAATGGGCAAGACAAAAATTTCCTCCCATTCTATGACC
Source organism: Stomoxys calcitrans (assembly GCF_963082655.1). NCBI lineage: Eukaryota > Metazoa > Arthropoda > Insecta > Diptera > Muscidae > Stomoxys > Stomoxys calcitrans. The sequence continues at coordinate 98,686,817 of NC_081554.1, forward strand.
TTTGAAAGGTATTTCAATTAAGTTTACACTCCATGACATAACCACCATTGAGAGGCCTGGAAAGTGATGTAACTATTACTGATGGCATCTGTGCAACGGCCGATAGCCAGTACATGTGCAACCGTGGATAGCCCTCCTACCTTGCGGCGGGAGAGCATTGACATCGTAATAGGACTAATAATGAATGGCTGCATTTGTCAGATGCGGAATATTATTCATTGTCGTGTCCTAATTATGTTTGTGCTGCACTTACAGTTGCTGTCATTGTCTTTTCCTGTTCCATGCCTTTGATGCCATTGCCATTGAAACTGGCTATTTTGTCGTTGTGGTGTGGATGGTGTGGCGAGCAGCATGTGGCAAGGAGATCGGTTGGGCGGTGTTAGGTGCTTTCAGCAGGGATATCTTGTAAAAGTGCTTCAACTAAACGATGAAGGTAACAAAGACCATTCCGACAGGATTTATTGAGACATTTTCAGCTAATTTATTTAACACGACCACGGTTGTGTTGTGTGTTGGTAGGAGTGTGGCCCCATGTTCTTGTACACATTCTTATCGATGAATGAATCCTTCTCATCAGGCTCCAATGCCTTTACATCGAGGAGGGCACACACACACACACCCATACGCTTACACCAAATTACTCAGTAGGCAGTTATTGAATGTTGTACATTTTGACTGTTTCCACATTTAACATGCAACACTAACTATAGCAACGTTTTAGCGAACCAAACGAGAATCGATAAACAATAGTATGGGTCAAATAACGAAAGATATTTGCTCTATTCGACGATTGATCAAATTTTTAGAATATAAAATAAATAAAACAAACTATTTTAAAAGGACTTTGAACTCCTACCAAAAAATAACCGTTCATCAATAACTACCTCATCCCCTTCAAAGTAATCCCCACCGGAGATTTTTTCCCAATCCTCGAACTATATCTGAAATAAGTTTTTTGGTTACACAAAACTTAATACAGTTTCCGTTTGTTTCTCATTCGAGACGAGCTCAATGATTGGAGATTTTTTGCAATGGAAAAGGAAAGCCCGAGATCACCACGCACACCAACCACTATGGGACGATTTTCGTCATTTGGTTAGAATAACTTATCGGCCATATAAGGTGCGAAGGCTTCGAGAGCCGTAGGTTGGTATATTGTGCTTCATGGTATTTATTGTGAAAACGCCTCTATGATATAAATACCACAATACCCACTATCGACAACCTTGTCTTCTTGCTGTTCCTTTCCCAATGAATGTGTTTGTGTAATGGAAAACTTTGTCTACACAAACTTTGGCATACACATGATTCTGTGTATCTTTTGTAAGTTGTATTGATGGCTTCAAATACCAGACAACGGCAACGGCTCTCGCTGTTGCTTCGTGTGCCCAGGTTCTAATCCCGGCCGGACTCTGCCGAATTTTAATTTTCAAGTCTTTATCCAAAAATAGACCGATTTGAACCATACACAGATTTCAAAAAGCCTAAAATAAGTCACTGTGTCAAACTTCAGCGTAATCGGATAATAAATGCGCCTTTTATGAGTCCAAAACCTTAAATCGAGAGATCGGTCTATATGGCAGCTGATTTTGGTAATAAAATTCAATGATTTCCAAGCGTTGCTCGTTAGTAAGTCTATTCATGATGAAATGTCAAAGCATACTGAGCATCTTTCTCTTTGACACCATGTCTGAAATCCCACGTGATCTGTCAAATACTAATGCATGAAAATCCTAACCTCAAAAAAATCACCCTTTATATCCAAATCTGGACCGAACTGGGCCATCTTTAAGAAGGATATCGAGAGCGTTTTATGGACCCAAAAACTTAAATCGAGAGATCGGACTATATGACAGCTATATGCAATCTGGACCGATCTGGACCAAATTGAAAAAAGATGTTGAAGGGCCTAACACAACTCACTGTCCCATATTTCAGCAAAATCGGATAATAAATGCACTTTTTATATTCACCACCATAGGATGGGGGTTATTCTAGTCATTCCGTTTGTAAGACCTCGAAATATTGACCGCTTGAACTGTTATTTAGTATTGGTGTAGGTCGTTGGGGATTGCAAAAGGTTAATGACTTACAACATCAGTTCGAAGTACGGTCCAAATCGGTCAAGAACATGATATAGCTCCCATGTTAACCGATCTCCCGATTTGACTTCTTGAGCCACTGGAAGCTTACATTTTACATGGCATAGTACCTCATAAATGTTGTCAGCATTAGGAGGGGAAAACCACAGCTGAAAATTTTTTCTAATGGGCTCAAGACTTTAAATCGAGGGATCGGTGTATATAGCAGCTATATCCAAATCTGGATCCATCTAGGCCCAACTGAAGAAGGATCTCGAATAGTCAAACATAACGCACTGTCCCAAATTTCAGCAAAATCGGATAATAAATGTGGCTTTTATGGAACTAAGACCTTAAATAGGCAGATCGGTCTATATTGAGATACAGTCCGATATACCCCTTCTTCAAACTTAGCCCGCCTATGGACAAAAAAGAATCTGTGCCAGGTTTCAGCTCAATATCTTTATTTTTAAAACTGTAGCGTGATTTCATCAGACAGACAGACAGACTGATGAACGGACAGACGCACAGTGGGATGGAAAAAAAAATTGGCGGAAATAAATATGCCATTTTGGAACGGATAGAGATATCTTCATGAAATTTTGCATGGTTATATCTGATGTGTTATCCAGTTTAAATGCAAAAAAAGACACTTTTGTGAAAAATACAATTCAAATTGAAAATATCATGAAACCAAAACTACTAAATATATCGTTCTAATTTTTCACAAATTTGTAGATGAATATTTTTTTAAATAAATAGGTAAAAATTTTTGGTCACCCAAAATCCCTACACTGGGGAAAGATGTTTGCAAAATTGGCACTTTTTAGTAAAGTGTCCACAGAGACCTGAATCCTTGGATGGCACAAAAAATTTTTGCGCGCAATTAGTTATTACTTGGGGCAAAGCAATTATGTTAAAAAGTTCGGGGTCTAAGCTTTGTATTTTGAGAGCTGGAAGGGTTCTCCCAGTTTCTTTGTTAAAAATGTCAATATTGTGCTTCACAGATCTCCTATTAGAGTTAACATAATTTATAAAATGTACACCTAAAACGCATCCACATTAAGTCTTCTTTACAGTACACTAAGCAAAATTGACGAAACAATGAAATTACCTTTTTACGAAAAAAATCCAAAAATTTACTTTTTCACATCTTTTTATTTGTAACTCGCATAACTTTTGACTGAAGAATCGGACCTTAGCGTATAGCGACAAAATAGTAAATTTTATTAGCTTTCCGTTTACATACGCTTTTGCAGACGGACATACTGCGTGATAGCTGCTACTTATCCATCAAATTTACGAGGAAAGAGACATCAAACAATCTTGGATCCACTTCCAAACAAAAATATAGGGAAGGTGGCACTCCTGACGGTGTAGAAGACATTCTTGCATGCCTAGGTAAGTCAGTAAAAGCTATATTTCTCCCACAAAAATTGCAAGAGTTTTGTATTTTCACACTGGAAAGTTAATGTTCGCACCAACACCACAAAACCAAAACAATAACATCAGCTGGCCTTGTTCTTCAAACATAGTGATGATATAAAAACGATAAATCTCGATAACTTTGGAAAAAATATCGATTACGAAAAAAGCGAGTTGCCAACCACAGCAAATTTCCGTTAAAATATTTCTGGTTTCAACTTTGAAGATGCAACGTACTCCTCCAGCTAACCCCACTGCTACCCAGCAAACAATTAATGTTCAATCTGCGAAACGAAACAGAAACGAATTATCCCCAAATATTGAAACAGAAAGGGCAGTAACTCCGACTGGTCTTTCACAAATCGAACTCATAGAGCTTATTAGCAGCACAATCAATTCAAATTTGGATGAAAAGCTAAAAACTTTGTCCACAAAAGAAGACATAGAAGAAGTCAAAGTAGAAATCAACTCTATAAGTTCGGAAATAAACCAATTGAGAACTGAAAATCAGAAATTAAAAGAGGAACTTAGATATGTACGACGAGAATGCGAAGAAAACAAGAAGGACTTAATGTGGATGCACGAACATATCAAAAGCAACAAGATTTTTATCAGAGGGCTAAATAGTTCAAGTGAACCTGTAAATGAGGTGAACAACATATTAACCAATAAATTAGAACTCAAAGTGATGGCTAGATCCGTTCGGAAGATACACGAAAGAAATGGTAGAATGACTGTTGTGACAGAGTTCACATCAAGCCAAGAATCTGAGGATGTCATTCGAAATGGTAGAAAGTTAGCTGGTTCGAACATATATATAGAGCGTGATCTCATCCCTTCGAAGCAACAGTTGAAAAAGATCTCTCTATGTCTGAAGTCAAAAATAATGAAAATATCTAAGGAGCATAATATTACTGTGAGAGAAGACAAAATCAAAATAAAAAATATATGGTTTACATGGAATAAGGACCGAAAACTAGTTGCCGGAAAAAACGATGCCAAGGATGAACTACATAAGATCTACGGTGATATTATTGAAACTTTGGACACCAATTACGAGTATTTGCTATGTGAAACTCAGTCAAAAAACTAATTACAACCCCAAATACAACTTACCGAAACCTTACTGCCTTATCGTATAACGTCAATGGAATGGAAAACAAATATTTATATCCATCATTCTTCAATTTCTTAAATAAAAATGATATACTTGTATTAACAGAAACACATCTACTTGAAAATAAATTTGAAAACGTTAAGAAATATTTCCCTGGATTTGAATTGTATAATGTTCCGGCAATAAAAGTACACACGCACGGTCGTGGAATTGGTGGTATCATATTTGCAGTAAATAACACTGTTTCAAGAATGGGTATAAACCATCGAGTAATAAAACATGAAAATATAAACTGCTATCTGTTTTATTCCCAACAGGGACCAATATTTACAATCATACCTCAATATTGGAGACCCGCACAATGGTCATATGACTATAATAAAATCCGTAAACTTTTCGAAGAAAAAGATGTATTTAATCCAATTTTAATTGGGGACCTTAACTCAAGGATAGGAGAAATATCACAAGAAGTAAACGAAGTATACAGGGAATTATTCTCAGCTGGAATGAACACACGAAAATCTCGAGATAAACAAGTTAATAGAAAGGGAAATCTACTTGTAGAACTATGTACAAATAATAATATGCTCATTCTAAATGGTAGAACACGCGGAGACGAGGAAGGAAATCTTACCTTTATAAGTGGAACTGGCGCATCCGTAAATGATATTTGCGCAGTATCACAAGAAATACTAAATCTGGTAGAGGAATTTGTAGTAGAAAATAAAACGTGGTCAGACCACTTGCCAATAAAAATTCAACTCAAGTTACCTACAGAAAACACTACTAACAAAGGCCTTAATTTACTTCCTAAACTTTTATGGAATAAAAATAAAATCAGCAGGTACCATGTAGATCTCCAAGAAAATCTAAATAAGTTTATAAGCAGATCAAATGACCTTACATTGGCCGATCTTGGAAACACAATAAAAGCGTCAGTAAAACTTGAGGTACACCAAAGAGGATTTACACCAAAACAACCTTGGTATGACTTTAAATGTCACAATGCAAGAAATAGTATGTTCTCTCTGTTAAAAACTTACAAAAAAGACAACTCACTTGAGTCCAAAACACAATATTTAGAATCTGCCAAAAAATACAGATATATATGCTTAATCAGTAAACAGAACCATAACAGATATTTATTGAATACAATAAACAATGTAAGCGACTCTAAGCAGTGGTGGAGAGCAGTCAAAGTGATAAGGAACCAAACATTTCAAATAAGTCCAACAATATCATCAGAATGTTTCAAAAATCACTTTCAAGAGCTTTTAAACCCTCAACAGAATGCATTGCAAATATCTTACGCCCTAAATTTTAACACTGATCTGATTTTAGATAGTGAAATCAGTTTGGTAGAGCTAAAAAGTGTTCTTAGAAAGTTGAAGATGAATAAAGCGCCAGGAGAGGATCGAATCCCATATGAACACATTGTATATGCAACAGAAGATTTCCATAAGCAATTAGTAGTTAGATACAACAAAATTCTAAATACTGGAGATATTGATAATGCATTTAATAAGACTATAATATTCCCGATACATAAAAAAGGAAATATGTCAGAACCTTCAAATTACAGAGGAATTGCGTTTATGAACTGCTTGGCAAAAATAATGATGGGTATCCTAAACGAAAGACTATGTAAATGGGTAAATCATCATCAGGTGTTATGTGAATATCAGGCCGGATTCAGAAAAGGTTATTCCACTGTTGATAACATCTATAATCTAGCATCTATTGTGAGCCTTAAAATCAAGGAAAATAAAAAAGTATACGCATTTTTTGTGGACTTCAAAGCGGCTTTTGATAATGTTCACAGAAAATCACTTTTATACAAACTGGCTCAACTTGGTGTATCAAACAAGTTCGTAAAACTGATTCAGAATATATATGACAACACAGAATATGCGGTTTGGACAGGAGAGGAACTTTCGGAATATTTTGGAACTGATTCGGGTGTTAAACAGGGATGCCTATTATCGCCAATGCTATTCTCTCTATATATAAATGATCTACATGAACACTTAGAAGGTGGAATATACATCAAAAATTTGAACATAAGACTTTTGCTATATGCAGACGACATTGTTATCCTAGCAGATGATATACATATACTGCAAACCATGATCTTAAACCTCGAAAACTACTGCAGAATGTGGAACTTACAAGTCAATATGAGCAAGTCTGAAATACTCATATTCAGAAAGGGAGGAAGGCTTAGCGCAAGAGAGAAATGGATGTATAATGGAAATGAGATTAGAATTGTAAACGAGTATAAATATCTAGGCGTCACATTTACACCAAAGCTATCATTTTTAAAGCATGTAGAAAATCGCACAAACCAGTCAAAGATGGCAATAAATACCACATGGACTAACTTTCTGGGAAAAAAAGATGTCAATATTCCCATGAAATGGAAAATCTACCAGGCCGTTTGCAGGGCAATACAAACATATTCTGCTCAAGTATGGGGATTTGCTCACTTTGACGAGGTTGATAAACTACAACGTTATTTTTTGAAGAAAATACTGAAGGTGCCCTGTTTTGCTCCTAACTACGCACTCATGCTCGAGACCGCGGTTGAAAGTTGCCATTTATATACACTAAATCTACATCTACAATACATACACCAAATAATGCACAAATATCAAGAAACTCGTTTACCAAGAAAGCTAACTAATTTATTACTGCAAGAAGAAGGATTTTGGGTATCAGATATTAAAAGAACTGCACAACGATTAAACGTACAATGGCCAAATACCACGAATGAATATGAGTGGAATTTATTCAGCACATGCTTGGTTAATAGTGAACGACATTATATCTTTTATGAAAACTTGAAGTTAAAATATCAAAGCCAATCTAGAATATACAAACATTTAGATTATAGAATGGGAGAAATGTACTTTACTGATTCTTACTCTAGCGATCAAATTTCCTGGGTCTTTAAGGCAAGATGTGGATTGATCAACCTGAATGCCAACAGATTTAATGCAGAAAACGAGGAAAGAAAATGTTCTATGTGCAACCTTAATCGAGATGAAACATTACTGCACTTTCTTGGAGAGTGTCCTGTTTTGAGAGAATTTAGAATTACAATATTCCAATCTGCTGTGCTATCTGAGGAAACCATGATCAACATCTTAGACGGCCGTGAACCTGACAATTGGCGACAGCTAATTTCATACTTAAAAACTTGTTTATCCTACAGGAAATTTCTAGTAAATGAGTACAACTCCGTATAGAAGGCATGAAAAGTTATATATATGACAGACGGCTTATAACAGAGCCATTGTCTATTAATACCTTACTTTCTTTTTTTACCAAACTGTAATTACAGATCAGCAATCTATTGTAATGTAAAGAAATATGTTGGTGAATAAAGAAATTATTATATATATATATATATTAGCTTTCCAAATCACTTAAATCAGTTTGAAATCGGTTCAGATATGCTTTCACAAGCAACAAAATAATAAACCAGCCTCTGGGCCTGCCAAAATAATAAACCAAAAAAAAAATATATTAGTCCAATTTCTTGGACACTATAAAAGATATCCCGCACATTTAGGCCTGTTATTTGAAGGGCTTTTTAAGCACTTTCCAGGAAAAAAAAACATAAATGCGCTTTTGACAGCCCGAACAAAATTTTGCTAGGCCGAGGTGACCAACTTTGAAAGCCTACCAATGGGCTATCTATGATATCTCTATCCATTCCAAAATAGCAGACTTATTTCCATATATTTTTTTCCATCTCACTGTGCGTTGTAAAGTTATTTTTATACCATCCACCATAGGATGGGGGTATACTAATTTCGTCATTCTGTTTGTAACTCCTCGAAATTTTCGTCTAAGACCCCATAAAGTATATATATCCTTGATCGACATGACATTTTAAGTCGAACTAGCCATGTCCGTGTTGGTCGGTTGGGATTATAAATGGGCTATATCGGTCAACGTTTTGATATAGCTGCCATATAAACCGATCAGGGATCTTGACTTTTTGAGCCGCTAGAGGGCACAATTAATTTCCGATTTGGCTGAAATTTTGCATAAGGTGTTTTATTATGACTTCCAACAACTGTGCTGAATGTGGTTCAAATCGGTTCATAGCCTGATACAGCTGCCATATAAACCGATCTGGGGTCTTGACTTCTTGAGCCACTAGAGGACGCAGTTATTATCCGAATTGGCTGAAATTTCGAATGAGGTGTTTAGTTATGACTTTGAATAACTGTGCTAAGAATAGTTCAAATCGGTCCATAACTTGATATAGCTGCCATATAAACCGATCTGGGGTATTGACTTCTTGAGCGTCTACAGGGGGCAATTCCTATCCGATTTGGCTAAAGTATTGCATGACGTGTTTTATTATAATTTCCAACAACTGTATTAAGAATGGTTCAAATCGATCAATTACCTGATATAGCTGCCATATAAACCGATCTGGGGTCTTGACTTTTTGAGCCTCTAGAGGACGCAATTATCCGATTTGGCTGAAATTTTGCATGAGGTGTTTTGCTACGACTTTAAACAACTGTGCCAAGAATAGTTCAAATCGGTCAATAACCTGATATAGCTGCCAAATAAACTGATCTGATGTCTTGACTTCTTGAGCCACTAGAGGGCGTAATTATTATCCGATATAGCTGAAATTTTGTACACCGGCTTTTCTCATTAACTTTAACATACATGTCGAAAATGGCATGAATCAGTTTATAGCCTAATGCTGCTCCCTTATAAACCGATCTCAATATTTTACTTCTTCAGCGCCTAAAGTGCGCAATTCTTACTAAATATTGCTGAAATTTTACACAATGCCTTCTACTATGGGCTCCAATACTCAGTTCGAAATGGCATGATATTGTTCCAATAACATAGCAATTATTTTCTTTTATCCTTTGTTTGCCTAAAAAGAGATACCGTGGCATGAGCTCGACAAATGCGATCCATGGTGGAGGGTATATAAGATTCGGCCCGGCCGAACTAAGCACGCTTTTACTTGTTTTTTTGTTGTCTCTTTTGACGTTGTTGTCAAACGGCGTTGAAACAACACTTGTATCACACTTTAATGAGCCAAATGTGTTAAATCGGATTTACAAAGATGTGAACCAAAATGTACATTAATTAACATTTGTTTCATGTCATTTTTTCCGTTGAGATTCCATTGTAGGATATTGTCCGGCCTTAGACCATTGTTTAATGCTCTCTATTCAAAGAATAGTATAGCAAAAAACACTTAAAAGTCAGCCTTTGACTGGCTACCCGCGATCAATTTCGACCAAGAAATATCATCAGTGGGAGTTGTCAAATGGATCATGGTGCTTTACAACCATCCCAATTAGAGTAGGTTGTAAAGCACACATCTGAATTTGAACAGGACTCTTTAAGACGACTCGATTCATAAGTGCAACAGGAAACAAATCAAATCTTACTTCTCTTATTCAAATCCAACTTATCCAACGATGACAATAGCAACAAACACAAACATCTTCTGCAAAACTCTTTTCTTCTTCGCACGGCAATCGCCCAACGGTTGATGCAGCAAGTGCTGTTCTGCGTACAGGCGGTGACCTACACCACATGCGACGTGTCTTTTGTTTTGTTTGTCTGTTTGCGCTTTCTTTTTCGGTCTTAAAATCTTATTGAGATTACGTTGCAGGATATTGTCAGACTTTCGACTATTGTTTAATGCTTTCTATTTAAAGAATAGTACAGCAAAAAACATTTACAAGTATTGTTGCTAGAAGCATTTGGCTGGTACCCGTATCACGATTTCAATTTCGACCAAGAAATATCATCGGTGGGAGTTGTATAAATGGATCATGGTGCTTTACAACCATCCCAATTAGAGTAGGTTGTAATTTTTTTACCACACACACTTTTCCAAATTTGATAAACCTTTCGTTTTCTATGAGCTGTGATATTAAGATTTATACATTAGTGTGATGACTTTTATACATTAGAGTGATGACTTGGCATGGTCGAAAAATGTTTACCCTTTGGGGGTGTTTTGGGAATGGGGTGATGCCTACAATACATGGTCCTACACTTGGATATCAAATTCGTATTCTACTCCCAAATTCCTTTATTTGAGCCCCATACTGTGGTGGTCAGTAAAAAATTGCTGTTTGTGGTGTATTTTGGGAAAGGGGTAGACCCAAGAAAATTTGTCCCGAACACTACCCCCCAACACCTTTCATTTAAGCTCCACATTGACATGGTCGGCAAATATGCCCGATTTAGGAGTGTTTTGGGGATTGGGGTGGTCCCCCAAACACTAAGCCCTGAAAATATATGAGCAACGTGCTCTATGCTCATATATTTGAACCTCAAAATTGGATATCAAATTCGTTTCCTAATATCAAATACCATTCATTTAAATCCCTTATTGCAAAAGCCAGCAAATATCTACGGTTTGGGGTATGGGCCCTAAAAACTATGAATATCGAGCTCCACTCTCTTGAAGACCCAAATTGTCTTGGTGGTTGCTATGGTGGTGGGACGTCCCCTAGACAGTTGGTCCCAAATGTTGATGTCAGATTCATGGTCAACTCCCAAATATCCTTCATTTGAACTCCATTTTTCCATAGTCGGCAAACATGACCGGCTTGGGGGGTGTTTTGGGGGATGGGACGGCCACTCAGTAACTTGGCTTTGAAAATATATATCAGATTCGTGTTCTACTCTAAAATACCTCTTATTTGAGCCTCATATTGCAATGGTCAGTAAATACTCCCTATTTAGGTGGTGTTATGGGAGTGGGGTGGCCCCATAGACACTTTTCACGAACATTGATATCAGATTCGTGCTTTACTTCTAAAGACGTTTCATTTGAGTCCCATATTGCAATGGTCATAAATTTGTTCTCTTTGGGGTAAGTTCTCGGGGATGGGCGGCCACCCAAACACTTGGTCCCACATCTGGATATCAGATTCGTATTCTACACTCAAATACCTTATATTTAAACCCCATATCGCCATGGTCAGTAAATAAGTCCTGTTTGGGGGGTGTTTTTGGGAAGGGGTGGACCCCCAGAAACTTTGTCCCAAATTTGGATATAAGATTCGTATTTTACTTTCAAATGCCTTTCATTTGAGTCCCATATTCGGCAAATATGTCCGATTTGTCGGACCAAGTGTCGGACCTCCAAATACTTGGTCCGACACTTGGATATCAGATACGTTTTCTAATCTTAATTACCTTACAGTTGAGTCCCATATTGTAGTGTTTGGTATATATATGGTAGGTTTTAGGGTGCGGTGTCCTCCCTAGGTACCCCATTCGAAATTTTAATACCAAATTTTTGTTTGAAGGTTACTATAAGAGAGCACAAAAAATTTCGCTTAAATCGCACCACCCATCTCTGAAATCTGGCGTTTCTGACAATTAGGGTAAGGGGGAGGGTCCGCTCCCCCTTCGAATATCAAAAAATGTAGTACCCTATTTTCACCACAGGATCATTATGCACCATCAGTGAAAATTTCAAGAAAATCGGTTCAGCGGTTTCTGAGTCTATAAGGAACACACAAACAAACAAACATTGATTTTTATCTATAAGATTTTATCCAATCTCACATGTATTACAGTCATCGCCCTAATAAGTAGTCAACAATACAATTCTACCGGCAAACTCATCATAATATGATTGAACCTTTTACTAACAAAATTCTATGAGTGGAGCCCATCGGCCTCCTTCGGCAAATCAAAACGCTTTTTAAGAGGTCGGAATAATAAAAGGCGCCTGTTTATTGAGAGGCTTGGTGCGAATGATCCTGAAATTTTCACCAATAACGAGAGAGGTTCCCTGAATTGGGATCGGAGATTCGCGGCCAAGGATACATGTCTAGATTTGGAAACGGCACTGCAGTTAGCAAAAAGGCTGTTGTCACCTGAAGAGCATCCCATGCCCCAAAGAACTTAAGCGAACAATAGTAAAACGGGTCCAATAAACTTTGCATTGGACTGTCATCTGTAAATTCTGATATCCTTGCGAAATTGCCAAACTCATCATAATATGATTGAACCTTTGAGTGGAGCGGACGTATTTTTTTTCGCTCCGCAACAATTTTCTTTAAATCGTAATAGGTAGTTATTTTCAGTGAAAATAGTAAGTCACTCAAGGAAAACTACGATAGTGGTGAAGCGGCTACGCCAGGCTCCACTTTCGACGAAGACTCCCGGTTCGAGTCTTAAGGACAAGGCCTAACCTAATTTATCTTCACATGCCAATAATTTGCCTACACCAAGAACAATAAGTCTGCTGATATCAGCTAACACTGTCTGCTGACAGTAAAATAAAAATTTCAAACTTTTCAATATATCGATTAAAAATTTTTGAACTTGTAAACCACAATTGAGGCATTTGCTATATATTAATAACAAAAATTTTATTTAAAAGCATAAGTATAATAGTATTAGTTATTTTGTCTGCTGTTGTTTAAATTCGATCAAAAATTAGCCAACTCTACAAAATTTAAAAAAAATTTAAGTAAAATTGAAAAGCAAGATGGAATACAAAATTTTTTGGAATATATACGATATTTTTGAACTTTTTTTTAAATTTTTTTTATATTTGAAAACAGCGGGAAATGTATGCTGTTTTTACAACAAATTACTGTTTCTCCATTTTCAGCAGATTTTCTGCTGTTTTAGCAAACTTTTTTGCTATTTTTACTAAAAAAATTCTATGAATGTAGCCCATCGGCCACCTTCGGCAAATCAAAACGCTTTTTAAGAGGTTGGAATAATAAAAAGCGCATAGCTCTCATGATTATTGAGAGGCTTGTTGCTGATAATCCTGAAATTTTCACCAATAACGAGAGAGGTTCATTGAATTGGGATCGGAGATTAGCTGCACAGGCTACCCCAAGGCTACATGTCTAGATTCGAAAACGGCACTGCAGTCAGCCAAAAGGCTGCTGTCACCTGGAGGGCATCCCATGCCCCAAAGAACAAAAGCGAACAATAGTAATACGGGTCCAAGAAACTTTGCTCATGTCGCTAGGGACAGTTTGGTGATGGTATTTGTCGACAAGGGCGGACAACAGGGCTGCATACGTTGGAACAATTGGAGTGTGATACTTATTGGACTGCCATCTGTATATTCTGATGTCCTTGCGAAATTGCCTGTGCCTCCTCCAGTTTTTGATGATGCAGGCTAGTATCAGGGCCGATACAAACTAATTGCTTTCTGGAATCAACGCTCAATTGAAATGTATCGTTGCGCCCTAAGAAAGATTGGAGAGATACGGTAAGGCGCAGCACTGGATTTAGTCAAAAAAGAAGATATTCCTTCTCGACCAATGGCATAGTCTTGGATATCAATTATTCTCTCAGATCTGGGTCCACGCTTGGGTGACTAAGGGACGGTAATCCCAATATTTCAACCTCAGACTGGATGATTGGTAAATTGGATGAGGCTGATGGCGACCGGAGACATGCAGTATTCGTACTAAACACCTGCTGACGTCCTCGCAGACCTCAAAACATCTGAAAGAGTTTTATTCCACAGATCCAACGAGTTGAGACTGAAGGCGTACTGAAGCGGTGGGGTTGCGGAATCAGAAGACGACTCAGCAGTTGTTGCTGAAGACTTGTCGGTGGACCTACCAACCAAATCTTAAAAATCAGGCGGATTGCAGGAAACTGAAATTTCTCGTGCAACTATCGAAGCCGGAGGGAAAGACGTCGAAACGAGACCCGAAAAGCCCTGTGTGGGTGGGTCATCTAGTTGGGTTGGGTTCAATTTGTGCTCAAGCGAGGAACCACAGCAGCAGCTAGTGAAGCATCTATGGAAGAATCGGCCACAACGCAAGTGTCCAGTGTCTGCTTTCTTAACTGCCCCTGGATGCGTACGTTACGGAGAATGGGAGACACAGATCCTGTATTCCTGCAAAGAGTAGTATAAGTGTTTTTCTTCTTCCGTTGCTTAGCACTGAAGGTTCAGTAGTAGCCTGCCTTGAAATAAATAAGTCTCGTTACTGGCTGGCTTCCCTATAAATGGCACACGATTCGAAGCCTCTTCTGCAGGAAAAAAGAGCCTCATTGTAGTAAGTGATGCTGATGCACATCACATATCAACAAAAAGGTGAGCAGCTTATCGAATATATTATAATTTGTAATAAAGGAAATAAGCCAACTTAAATTACTTCAAGTTCTCTGATTATAGTTATATTATATTAGTGGAAACTGCGGAGAAGATAAACATAATGGTCAAGCGGATCACGAAAGCCCTGATGGACTCGCTTGTGTCAACATGTCATAGTGCCAAGCCAAGGGGCAAACTGCGACCGCCATGGTGGCACCCCGAACTGCTTGGTCTAAGGAAGGGCTGCAGCAAACTCGATTGGGTCGTTTATAAGGCTGAGCTAAGAAAATACATGGAAGAGTTAAGAAGCTCAGAACAAATCATGTGTGGAATTCTGCAGCTGCGTGGAGGATACATCTGAGGCCTCTAGGCTAAAGAAGATCCTATCCTTGAGATCTATTACGGTGGGATATATTCAAAAGTCTGAGAACGTATGGACAATATCTAGCAGTGAAAAACTAGAACTACTCGTTGAAACACATTTCCTGGGAAAATCTGCAACGCACAAACTGGCGCCAGAAGAGGTTGTCACTGATATGCATTCGTCGAAGGTTATTAGGGAAATTGCGTATCAGCCGAAAATCCTTCGGTAGGTCCTGATGAAGTATAACCGTTTGAAATACAAGCTGTGTCCGATAAACTGTCTTCTTTGCTTAGGGATATATACTTTGTTTGTGTGAATATGTTTGAACACTGGCATTAGTACTGGGAAGGACTGATTGGAATAATCGGCACTTTGCGTCAATTTGACTCCTGGGTTGAAACCAGAACAAGGGGTTAATTGTTGCAGAAGAATTAAACATAAATTCGGTCAAACCTCTCTAACCTTTCGCTTAATGTTGGTCGGGATTTTTTGCGAGGATGTGTGGGGAATAAAAACACTTCAGGTATGTAGATTTTGAATTTACATAGGGTTTTATTTTCCTTTGATGGGTTGCGATGCTTCTTTCTTGGTGGAGTGACTATGGCTAAAGAGATCGAGTCAACGGATGGATTGTCCAAAAAGGCTCGGTTTTACGAGCAAATGGCTTCCACCAAAGAAGATATAACGATAGATGTCATATTTATAGTCTTAAATACTGGTTTTTATTCGATAAGTATTCAGGTAGTTTTCATATAAATTTGTTCGTTAAATTCGTTCGTTAAAAATATGCTTAATATGATGTTAGTAAAATTTCAAAGAGATCATATGTAAATTACTTAAGAATTTAAAATGATTTTCGTCCCATTTGTCTGTCGTCCTTTGTGCTGAAACCCTAGAGAGGTTGATAGAAACATATCTTAGGCAAAGATCCCTGAAGATTGACTGTCTCAGCAACAAAATGCATATAGTAAAGGCAAATCCACTGAAACATAGAGGGTTCTCTCGCTGTCAACGAATATCGAATGGTAGCATTTCTTGACATTGAAGGTGCTTTCAATAATGTAAAACCGACGTCAATCATGAAGAAGTTGGAGTTTCTAGGCATCAACTCTACCGTAAGAAAGTTTATCAATCACTTTCTTACTTAAAGATGCATTACGGCAGGCTTGGGATCTGTGGATCTAAAAAGATGGGTCAGTAGAGGAACACCTCAAGGAGGTACACTGTCTCCTCTACTTTGGATATAGCCAATAACAATATATTATTGTCTCTGGAAGAAAAAGGCGTAAAAGTGATCGCGTATGCTGATGATGTGGCAATTGCGGTTAGGGGAAAGTTTCCCATCACTCTAAGAGATATACTTCAGGAAGCTCTACGTGCAACAGCAAAGTGGGCTACCGAAAGTGGTCTGGGTATAAATCCGTGCAAGACAGATGTAGTTCTTTTCAGCAGGAGATGCAAGTTGCCTACGGTGGAACCAGTCTCCTTGGGTGGAGAGTATGTTCCATTTACAGAAAGCACAAAATACCAGGGTGTTTTGCTGGACAGGAATTGAACTTAAAATCCAGCATTTTGGAAAGGGCAAGAAAGGCCACCAAAGGCTGTGCGCATTCCAAAACTAAGTGGCCTAATCTAGGTCTACTGCTTTGCTGTCATTGGCCAGGTCAGACGTCTCAGTCATTGTGTCCGACATGTGTCCATTGTGACGACAGGTCACTGTTGTGACGGATCTTCCTTCACAATGGACGAAAACGTCTAAGTGGGTCTGAAGGCAGACTGCCACTTGAACCTAACATCAGCTAAAAAGAACCAAATCCAGTGTAAAAAGCATTTAGTTTCCCTGGCCGTAAAGGCGTCCAAAATATTTATGCTTAGAATAAATCTATTTAGGTCCTAGATTGCTCTTTTGCTTATACTAGAATCAGGGATAATCGAAGCAAAAAATTCTCTAGCAATTATTTAGCAGCGTCTGAATGTTAAGGCAGATCAAACAACATGGTGTGTTCTACTACATTTTCAGGTTTTACGTGATCTAAAATGCACCAAATTTAGTGCAAACACTAAGTAGGCATCCGTGGTCGTAAAGGCGTCCCAAACCTCTTTGTTTTAGTGTTATATCTAAGATAAACGAAGCATAGTATGCCAGTCTCTATATCATTTTCATTGTACTGGAACACTAACTGTGTTTTCATTTATTTTAGTACTATATAGTGCATTGCAATGAAATTTGTATGAAAATGACATCTATTCAGGACAAAGAAGCTCTGGAAAAATTACCTGTAAATACTTATGCAGGACATCTGTCCTCAGGATTGCCATAATATGTATTGCATAAACCAATAAGTGGCCACTTGCAGAAATACCTCGATTGTGAAAGGTAAGTTCGGCCGGGTCGAATCTTGGAAACCCACCACCATGGATTCTGCAAAAATTTATACAAAATATTGTAAATTAAGTTGTAGGGCATATTTTTATTTTATATACCAAACTTCTGTCAAACCAGCAAAAATTAAAGCTTCTGGGAACGGAACAAGGATGATCGAGAGACCGCTTTACATGGGCGCTATATCAGGTTAAAGACTGATTTTGGCCGTATTTGGCACAATTGTTGGAAGTCATAACGAAGCACTACATGGAAAATTTCAGGCAAATCGGACAAAAATTGCAGCTTTCAGGGGCTCAAGAAGTCGAATCGGGAGATCGTTTTATATGGGAGCCATATCAGGTTATAGATTTCGCCCGAACTTAACGCAGTTGTTAAATGCCTTAATAGAACACTACGTGCAAAATTGCAACCAAATCAGACAAACATTGCGGCTTCCAGGAGCTCAAGAAGTCAAATCGGTAGATCGGTTTACATGGGAGCTATATCAGGTTATAGACCGATTTGAACGTTACTTAACACAGTTGTTAAAAGTCTTAACTGCAAAATTACAGCCAAATCGGATTGAAATTGCGATTGGGGAGATCGGGAGATCGGTTTATATGGGAGGTATATCTAAGTCTGAACCGATATGGCCCATTTGCAATCCCCAACGACCTGCATTGATACTTAGTATCTGTGAAAAATTTCAAGCGGCTAGCTTTACGCGTTCGACCTCTATCGTGATTTCAACGGACGGACGGATATGGCTAGATCGATTCAGAATGACGAGACGATCAAGAATATATATATACAAACGGAAGGACTAGATTAGTATACCCCCATCCTATGGGTGGTGCACAAATCTTAAATCAATTTCGTTGGACTGCTATGCCACACTTCTTTTGCTTCTCCTTCTCTTCGTATTGTTTTGACAGGTTGGCAAATGCAGTTTCCACTTCGTGGCGAACACACAGACTTTTATTGAAAACTGTTTGCGTTTTATTTTTGCCCTTCATGGCTTATCTATCCAGTACTAAAATATAGCATATACATAAATACTATGTTTTAAAACCCATCTTCATGTTTACACCGATACAATGCAATGGGTGAAGTTTTGCATTGCCATTATCGTTTGTAATTTGACACAACACATTCGCATCAAGCGAAAGCCGATTTAATTACACATGGACAACTGATAATGGACGATTTTGATCATTTTGAGGATATAATGTCTCAATTAGCTCATGTCAAATAGGACCCGAATCTGTGTTAACGTAGCATCTATGCCCAAGAATATGTAATTTCGGAATATACAAATTGATTGTGCGAAATGAAATATTAGATAGATGTAAATTTGCATCATAGCCATGACAATAAAGGGTAATTTTTAGCATTATCTTTTGGCAACACTGATTTAAACAGCTCACGCACATTTCGTGTTTTATTTCACCGTCAAACATCTTCAGTCTGGTCTATAATTTAACCATAAATCGTTAAGAAAGTTCATCGCGCGCCTCTTCCATTCCATCGACGAAGCTCACTTTTGGCTCAATGGGTACGTAAATAAGCAGAATTGTCGATTTTGGAGTGAAAATCAGCCAGAAGCATTGTAAGAGCTACCAATGCATCCAGAAAAAGTCAAAGTTTGGTGCGGTTTATGGGCTGGTGGCATCATTGGACCGTACTTTTTCAAATATGATGCGAATCGTAACGTAACTGTGAATGGTGAGCGCTACCGTGAAATAAAAACCCCTTTTTTGCCCAAAAAGCAAAAGCTTGTCTTGCATGACTTTTGGTTTCAACAAGACGGTGCCACACAGCACGCGTAACAATGGACTTATTGAGAGGCGAGTTCGGTAAACATTTTACTTCACATTCGGAACCAGTCAATTGGCCCCTTAGATCGTGCGATTTAATGCCTTTAGACTATTTTTTCTGGGGCTATGTAAAAGCTCATGTCTATACAGACAAGCCCGCTTCAATTGGGGCTTTAGAAGACAACATTGAAGCATTTATTCGTAAGATACCAGCGGAAATGTTGAAAAGAGAATGCATAAAATTGGACTAAGCGGATGGATCATATGAGGCGCAGTCGCGGTCTTTATTTGCTTGAAATAATCTTCAAACATTAATTTATATGTACCGTACTATCGAATCGATTCAAATAAAGATTGCATGCATTTTTCTGAATTTTATGTGTTTTTTTTTTTTTTTTTTGAAAAACCTTTCTATAGCTCTTAAAACATCACCCTTAAGAACTATATAAAAGTATACAGCAATATACAACATCCCCTCCAATAGGTTATTTAAAGAAGAAAATTTACTCCAAGTCAACCAATAAAAATAAAATTTTTTTATGGTGGAACACAAAATATTTTGTAGAAAATTTGGGTCCCATCCTGGTGGGGCTTGGACTACAATGTATAAAGAAGAACAAGTAAAAGCGTGCCAAGTTCGGCCGGGCTGAATCTTATATACCCTCCACCATGGATCGCATTTGTCGAGATCTTTTCCCGGCATCTCTTCTTAGGCAAAAAAGGATATAAGAAAAGAGTTGCTCTGCTATTAAAACGATATCAAGATATGGTCCGGTTCGGACCACAATTAAATTATATGTTGGAGACCTGTGTAAAATTTCAGCCAATTCGTATAAGAATTGCGCCCATTGGGGCTCACGAAGTAAAATAGAGAGAACGATTTATATGGGATCTGTATCGGGCTATAGACCGATCCAGACCATAATAAACACGTTTGTTGATGGTCATGAGAGGATCCGTCGTACAAAATTTCAGGCATATCGGATAATAATTGCGACCTCTAGGGGTCAAGAAGTCAAGATCCCAGATCGGTTTATATTGCAGCTATATCAGGTTATGAACCGATTTGAACCTTATTTGACACAGTTGTTGAAAGTAAAAATAAAATACGTCATGCAAAATTTCAGCCAAATCGGATAGGAATTGCGCCCTCTAAAAGCTCAAGAAGTCAAATCCCCAGATCTGTTTATATGACAGCTATATCAGGTTATTGACCGATTTCAACCATACTTGGCACAGTTGTTGGGTATCATAACGAAATACTTCGTGCAAAAATTTATTCAAATTGCATAAGAATTGTGCCCTCTAGAGGCTCAAGAAGTCAACACCCAAGATCGGTTTATATGGCAGCTATATCAGGTTATGGGCCGATTTAAACCATAATTGGCACAGTTGTTGGATATAGTAACAAAACACGTCGTGCACAATTTCATTCTGATCGGATAAGAATTGCGCACGCTAGAGGCTCAAGAAGTCAAGACCCAAGATCGGTTTATATGGCAGCTATATCAGGTTATGAACCGATTTGAACTATACTTGGCGCAGTTGTTGGATATCATAACAAAACACGCCGTGCAAAATTTCATTCCAATCGGATAAGAATTGCGCACGCTAGAGGCTCAAGAAGTCAAGACCCAAGATCGGTTTATATGGCAGCTATATCAGGTTATGGACCGATTTGAACCATACTTGGCACAGTTATTGGATGTCATAACAAAACACGTCGTGCAAAATTTCATTCCAATCGGATAAGAATTGCGCACTCTAGAGGCTCAAGAAGTCAAGACCCAAGATCGGTTTATATGGCAGCTATATCAAAACATGGACCGATATGGTTCATTTACAATCCCAACCGACCTATCCCTATAAGAAGTATTTGTGCAAAATTTCAAGCGGCTAGCTTTACTCCTTCGGAAGTTAGCGTGCTTTCGACAGATAGACGGACGGACGGACGGACAGATAGACGGACCGACATGGCTAGATCGACTTAAAATAACATGACGATCAAGAATTTATATACTTTATGGGGTCTCAGACGCATATTTCGAGGTGTTGCAAACAGAATGACGAAATTAGTATACCCCCATCCTATGGTGAAGGCTATACAAATGAGATAAAATTACCAGGTACATTTGGCGATTCACGGTATCCATCTCTTCTTCCTATTCAAATAATGTTTTCCTTTCTCGTCTCAGAATACAATTACAGACTCGGCTATAAAAAGGAGGTTCCTTATCATTGAGTTTAAAACTTGAATCGGCCTGCACTCATTGATATTTGCCCAGTTCCTTAGTGGAATGTTCATGGGCAAAATTTTCAAAAAAAAATTGCATTTTACTCCTATGCGAATTTTTTACAATTGGGAATTTTTTTCAAAGCCATTGAAAACTAAAAGTGTGAAAATTTTTATTTTACTAGTCAATATAAATACATGTGATTAGTATGAGAAAAAAAAGTGCATATACAATTAAATGAATTATTTCTTGCATATTAGTTAAAACTGAAAGAAATAATAGCTTAGATTTGGCAAAAAGTTTGTACAGATATGTTAATGAACAGTTAAAGTTTCTAACATTTTATTGCATTGATTGTGTTGAGTTCAGTTCAAAATATCTTTCACGATTGTTTGTTATAGGCACTGAATAAAGCATAATTTAGTTCTTATTAGGTGACGTTGAACCATAACGAAGTTCATTTGATGTAATTATATTTTAGATCAGCATTAACCAAAAACGGATAAAAATGTCTTTATCGTTATATAACTTCATATATATAACTTTATTCGAAAATAATTTATTTTAACTCAGCCATTGTGTTTTTGTAGTGTATGAAATGATTTGCAGAAAACGAAATAAATGTAGACTCGGACATACTTTAAATATACTTTATTTGCATTAAATAGTAGAAATAACTAGTTCCTAGGAATACTTTACCCAAAGCTTATATATATTGTGTAATAAATTATTGTATACTTGTTTTATTAATGAAGAAATTTATCATTTTATTTGGATTAAACAGTTTTACACATCTTTAATTAGCGCTTAATCAAAAATTTTTAATTTTAGTCAAACATAAAGCTCAAATATAATATCTTTAAATACTTCCATTTCATTTTAAGTTATATATAAATAAATTATCTAAAAGGTTTATTTACTTCAAAGATGAGTTTTAATGTGTCCTTATTACACGCTTTTTACCTTTCCAGTTTTTGGATTATGGATTTTCCGAATGAAATCTCTAAAATGAAATCACACAAGTAAAAAGGCGTTATGTTCAGCCGGGCCGAACTTTGGATACCCACCACCTCGGGTATATATGTAAACCACCTTTCATCAAAATCCGGTGAAAACTGCATACCTTACGTCTCATAGCAGTTATATCGAAATATGTTCCGATTTTGACCAAATAGTGATAAGAACAAGTCAATGTTCAATTGTGTATAACAAAATATTGGTCTTTAAATTAGCGATATCTAAAAATAAACCGATCAAATTTCAGTGAAATCGGATTATAAATGTGCCAAGACTTTAAATCGAGATATCGGTCTACATGGCAGCTTTATCCAAATCTGTACCGATTTGGGTCAAGTTGCAAAAAAGTGTCGAAGAGCCTGGCACAAGGCACTGTCACAAATTTCAGCAAAATCGGATAATAAATGTGGCTTTTATGGGCTTAAGACCCTAAATCGGAGGATCGGTCTATATGGCAGCTATATCCAAATCTGGACTGATCTGGGCCAAATTAAAGAAATATATCGAAGGGCCTAAGACAACTCACTGTCCGAAATTTCAGCAAAATCGGATAATAAATGTGGCTTTTATGGGCCTAAGATCCTAAATCGGAGGATCGGTCTATATGGCAGCTATATCTAAATCTGAACCGATCTGAGCCAAATTAACGAAGAATGTCGAAGGGCCTAACACAACTAACTGTCCATAATTTCAGTAAAATCGGATAATAAATGTGGCTTTTATGGGCCTAAGACCCTATATCGGAGGATGTTGTTGTTGTTGTTGTAGCAGTTTATTGTGTACTATCTTTCGTCTGCTTGATTCTGTTGAGTGTCAAGACCCAGGAACTCCGCGACTAAGATGGCGTGCGTCCACAGGGATCTGGGTCTGAGTCGAGTGGGTCTGGCCGGGTAGTTAAACAGGTGACGTGTATCGTGCGGTCCCTGGTTACAATCAGGACATACATCTTGCACGTCGGCACCAATCCTAGCTCTGTGGGAATGAGGCGGCTGCATCTGCCGGAACGTAATTGAGCCAGAACAACTCTGGTTTGCCGGGGGAGGTCGATTTCTTCGGGTGCAATGGGTGGCGGTCGTTCTCCAAGGACTACATTCACCCGGTAGCCAATTAACGCGTCTGCTACCGTGTCTGCATGAATGTTGTTCAGACCCGCTTGATATGCCGCTTGATCTAGAGGTTCTCTCTTGTAGCGCTGGACCTCACGCTCTAGATCGTGTAGATCTACCTTAAGGCTTCTGGGCGGTGGGTATCTATCCACAAGATGATGATTTCTGCGATAAAAGCCCAAAAGGTATTGCTTAGACAGCATGTAGTTATGTCTTCGCACTGGTAGGATCTTTGTCTCCTGATGAAGGTGGTCCACATGAGAACTGAGGAGACAGCCCGTCGCAGTTCGGAGGGCGGCATTCTGACAGATCTGAATATTATTCCACTGCGTGTCACAAAGTTGACGTGACCACACTGGCGCTGCATAACTTACCACAGACCGGCCAATTGCTTTGTACGTGGTCAACAAGGTTTCTTTGTCTGCGCCCCAAGTGCTGCCAGCGAGTGACTTGAGGACCTTGTTTCTACTTTTGACTTTATTGCAGATTGCTGTGGCATGTGGGGAGAAAGTGTAGCAGCTGTCAAATGTGACGCCAAGTATTTTGGTACACTTGATGGTCGGAATCATTTCTCCATCGACCATCACAGTCAGCTCAGTATTCACCTCACGCGTATTTGTAGTGAACCGTGTGGCTGAAGGTTTGGTGGCGGATACCTTCAGGCCTGAAACCCAACGTTTCAGGCCTGGCTGGAGGGACGTCCTACGAGGCTCGGGAGGAGTAATGCCTCAAGCGTCTTAGCCACTGGTGAGTGAAGGGAGATCGGTCTGTACGACTTCCCCAAACTCGGGTCTTTACCAGGCTTCAGTAGCGGGATCACTCTGCCCATTTTCCAGACATCAGGAACTATAAGAGTGTTCAATGACAGGTTGAGGACAGTAGTAAGGTACTCAACTCCAGGTAAATCCAGATTCTTCAGCATCAATGTAGAGATTCCGTCGGGGCCCAACGCCTTGGATGATTTGGCGCCACGGATGACATTCGTAACTTCGCCCACGGTAAATTGTGATGGCTGTTCATCGGCTCGGAGACCACGAATACGGCGAATGGCTCTCCTCCTTGCCCTGTCTCTCTCGGGATGCACAATAAATTGACGGTTGAACAACCTGGCGCATCTCTTCGGATCAGTCACGGTTATCTCGCCAAAAGTGACTGAGGTCATGTCGTCCCGTCTACCGGGGTTCGAGAGAGACTTAACAGTGGCCCACAGTTTGCCTGCACCGGTGCCTAAGTTACATTGCTCCAAGTGTTCCAGCCACAAATTCCGCTTATGTTCGTTGACTACCCTGTTTATTTCCAGATTCAGCTCGCTGATTCTGGGGTTAGCGGGGTCTATAGCACGAATCCCATCACGCTCGTCTGCGAGTACCACTGCTTGCGCCGGGAAATTGGGTCGCACTTGCGGTATTCGACCGGCTGGTATAAAGCGAGCGGCTGCTGCGTTGATGATGTCTCGGAATTTCCTCTCGGCCACAAGCACATCAGAGGGGGGTGGCAGTTCATTGAAGCGGCAATTGGTATACTCTCTGAAGCCAGTCCAATTGGCCTTCTTGTAATTGATGAACGTCCGGCGCTCAGAGGTTATGAAGTCGGGTGGTCGGTCGATGGTGAGGATTATGGGGAGGTGGTCTGACCCCAAAGAGATGACGGCTTGCCAGGATACGTCACTCAGGAGATCAGGGGATGCAATTGAGATGTCTGGCGAGCTGCTGCATCTCCTCGTAATCCTAGTGGGGGCATCCTCATTCACCGTGCAAAACGTGGAGCTATCTATCTGCTCTGCCAAAGCTATGCCAAGCTGGTCGTTACCTAGAGGAGAATGCCATGACGAGTGATGTGCATTAAA
The DNA here is from genome assembly GCF_963082655.1 of Stomoxys calcitrans. NCBI lineage: Eukaryota > Metazoa > Arthropoda > Insecta > Diptera > Muscidae > Stomoxys > Stomoxys calcitrans. The sequence continues at coordinate 98,712,282 of NC_081554.1, forward strand.
ATCCCCAGAACCAGACGACTATGGCCAGATAGCAACCCACTTATGTCGGGGTTGTAGGCCTGGCCATTAATCGGGACACAGCTACCAATCGGCGGTATATACACGTTGTATATCTCTATCTCGGCAGTACCAGACCTGACTGCTACCCCCATACATTCCATGTATGGGTCACTAGCGTCAAGCGCAGGCGAGATAGGTCTATACTGCACGGAATGGTGTATAACGAAGGCCAATCCCCCACCTCCATTCCTTGAGCGATCCTTACGTAGCACATTGTAGCCGTGACAACTGTGCAAGCTGCAGGTGTTAGTCAGCTTTGTCTCCTGGATCGCTGCGACCGATATGCTCATCCGACTCATAAAATCTACAATCTCATCAATCTTGCCACGCAGTCCGTTGCAGTTTAACTGCAAGAACGATACACTTCCCGGCACTGGCCTGGCAATAGTAGGGCTAGGTTGCTGTCGTTGCATAAATTGCCGTACGAGAGAGGTCAAAACGTGGAGAGAGAGGTCGGGGGGTCACATAGGTCGACGACGAGGATGCCGAAGGCGACAACGGCGACGCTTGTGACCCGCTGCTGGCTATGTTCGCACAGCACCTAGCGACATAGCCAGTATGACTATACTCCCGTAGCGAAGTTAGGCCAGAGCAAGAACGGAAATGTACCCATTCCAAGCACCGGTTACACCTCACCGACACTGACCGATGATGAAGGCGGTTCTGGCAAACCGAACAGAACCAGGGTCCGGGGTTCTTTACAATACCGGCACGGACCAGAAGCGTACGGAGAAGGCACTCCCGGATGTGCCTCTCCCATGACGAAAAAAGACGAACACGTACACTGAGGCGGCAGCCCTTGCCGATGAAGATTCCATCGGGTCAATCCGATGCGTACAACCGGCTGCCATGGGATTGATATCGGAGGATAGGTCTATATGGCAGATATATCCAAATCTGGACCGATCTGAGCGAAATTGACGAAGGATGTCGAAGGGCCTAACACAACTCACTGTCTCAAATTTCAGCAAAATCTGATAATAAATGTGGCTTTTATGGGCCTAAGACCATAATCGGCCGATCGGTCTATAAGGGGGCTATATCAAGATATAGTCCGATATAGCCCATCTTCAAACTTAACCTGCTTATGGACAAAAAAAGAATTTATGCAAAATTTCAGCTCAATATCTCTATTTTTAAAGACTGTAGCGTGATTTCAACAGTCAGACGGACAGACAGGTCGGACATGTCTAGATCGTCTTAGATTTTTACGCTGATTAAGAATATATATACTTTATAGGGTCGGAAATGGGTTTTTCGATGTGTTGCAAACGGAATGACAAAATGAATATTCCCCCATCCTTCGGTGGTGGGTATAAAAATTTATTTATGTAACTATAAAATTATTTAGATAGAACTTTACTTAAGCGGATATTTATCTGCAGCTTTGCATATTTCTCTACAGCAAAACGCCATGGTTGCTTCTGGTTTCAATAATATTATCAGCATTTTTGATTTATCAAATAAAATATCTAAAATGAAAATGAAACAAGTAAAAGCGTGCAAAGTTCGGCCGGGCACGAAAATAATTGCTATGTTATTGGAACAATATCAGGTAATGGTTCATTTCGGACCATAATTGAACTGAATATTCGGACCATAGTAAAAGTCATTGTGTAAAATTTCAACCAAATCTAGTAAGAATTGCGCACTTTAGGGGCTGAAGAAGTAACATAGGGAGATCGGTTTATAGGGGAGGTGCATTAGGCTATAAACTGATTCATGCCATTTTCGACACGTATGTTAAAGGTCATGAGAGAAGCCTATGTACAAAACTTCAGCTAAATCGTATAATAATTGCGCACTCTTGTGGCTCAAGAAATCAAGACATCAGATCAGTTTATATGGCAGCTATATCAAGTTATTGACCGATTTGAACTATTCTTAGCACAGTTGTTGAAAGTCATAACAAAACATGTCACGCAAAATTTCAGCCAAATCGCATAATAATTGCGTCCTTAAGAGGCTCAAGAAGTCAAGACCCCAAATCGGTTTATATGGCAGCTATAACAGGTTATAGACCGATTTGAAAGATACTTAGCATATATGTGTTGGAAGTTGTAATAAAATACGTCAGCCAAATCGCCAAATCGGATAGGAATTGCTCCCTGTAGAGGCTCAAGAAGTCAAAACCCCAGATCGGCAGCTTTATCAGGTTATGGACCGATTTGAACCATACTCAGCACAGTTGTTGAAAGTTATAATAAAACACCTTGTGCAAAATTTCAGCCAAATCGGATAAGAATTGTGCCCTTTAGCGGCTTAAGAAGTCAAGAGCCCAGATCGGTTTATATGACAGCTATATCAGGTTATGAACCGATTTGAACCATACTTGGCACAGTTGTTGGATATCATAACAAAACACGTCGGGCCAAAATTCATTCAAATCGGATAAGAATTGCGCCCTCTAGAGACTCAAGAAGTCAAGACCCAAGATCGGTATATATGACAGCTATATTATGGACCGATTTGATACTTGGCACACTTGTTGAATATCATAGCACAACACGTCGTGCGAAATTTCATTCCAATCGGATAAAAATTGCGCACTCTAGAGGCTCAGGAAGTCAAGACCCAAGATCGGTTTATATGACAGCTATATCAGGTTATGGACCGATTTGAACCATACTTGGCACAGTTGTTGGATATCATAACAAAACACGTCGTGCAAAAATTCATTCATGAAAATGTCTTAAAAGTGTATTTACATTTATACGATACTAGCTGAACCGGGCCGGCTCCGCTGCGCCTTCTTTTACTTTATATGGAACAAAATTTTCCTTTGAATATTTATTTTCGACAATTATAGAGCTTTTAGTGAAATATCATGCTACGAAAATAGTTGACAAACAGTATAACCATTTAGGTGTCATTATCCGAATCCCATTTGATCTTTATTGGACCACGAATTTTACTAGGAGGGTTTAACGTCATTTAAATTTGGATGTCTGATGTACTCCATTCTCAGAAGACTTTATCTCAGGTTCTCATGATGTCCGATTTAGAGGTATTTTCGGATGTGAGGTGTTGCCCCAGACACTTGGCCCTGAAAAAATATCAGGATCGTGCTCTTTTAAATACCATTTATTTAAACCGTAAATTGCCTTTGGTTTAGGGAGAGTTTATAGGATGGGGCGTCCCCCAAACACTTGACTCGTAGTCTACTCGCAAATACCTTTCATTTGAGTCCCATATTGCCATGGTCGGTAAATATGCCCGATTTATGAATGTTTTGGGGGTTGGAGTGGTCCCCCAAACACTCGATGCGACAGTTGGATATCAGATACATTTTTTAATCTTAAATACCTTTTATTTGAGTTCCATATTGTCGTGATTGGTCTTTGACAGGTTTGGGGATGGGGTGGTCCCCCCAGGTACCCCATCGGAAATTGAGATACCGAATTTTTGTTTTTAGGTTACAATAAGAGAGCACAAAAAATTTCGCTTAAATCGCACCACCAATCTCCGAGATCTGACGTTTCTGAAAATTACGGTAAGGGGTAGGGTCCGCCCCCTTCAGATATCAAAAATATAGTCCCCTTCACCACGGAATCATTATGCACTATCTGTGACAATTTCAAGAAAATCGGTTTAGCCGTTTTCGAGTCTATAAGGAACGCACAAACAAACAAACCGACAAACAAACACAAATTGATTTTACACCCACCACCGAAAGATGGGGGTATATTCATTTTGTCATTCCGTTTGCAACACACGAAATATCAATTTCCGACCCTATAAAGTATATATATATATTTGATCAGCTTAAAAATCTAAGACGATGTCCGTCCGTCTGTCTGTTGAAATCACGCTACAGTCTTTAAAAATAGAGATATTGAGCTGAAACTTTGCGCAGATTCTTTTTTTTTTTTTTTTTTGTTCATAAGCAGGTTAAGTTTGAAGATGGGCTATATCGGACTGTATGTTGATATAGCCCCCATATAAACCAATCGGCCGATATAGAGTCTTAGTCCCATAAAAGCCACATTTATTATCCGATTTTGCTGAAATTTGGGGCAGTGAGTTGTCTTAGGCCCTTCGACATATATCTTTAATTTGGCCCTGATCGGTTCAGATTTGGATATAGCTGCCATATAGACCGATCTCTCGATTTAAGGGTTAAAGTTTTTTTTTTGCAACAAGGCGCATTTATAATTCCGAATCGGAGTGGACCCCCAATCTCGTTCCTTAATAGTTCGTTTCATAAGCGACATTACATCTACGCTGAAGCATGTTATATTTGTGACTAACGATCCGAAATTCGGAAATGCTTAACAATAAGAAGTATGTCGACCAATCACAAAATCTGTTGTTTCTCTGTTCTGTAGAAAATTGAATACTGCTACCTGAAACTAGGAACCATTGAAATTTTCCATTTTTTTGCATCTATTCCCCTATTCCTTTACCAAACCCATGACAATAGTGCTGACACCATTAACAGTGCTAATTGCATGAAGGTTATTTAAGCAGTAAAAGGTCGTTGCACTGGTGGTTTGGCGAAGATCTGAAAGCATTTTAATATGGATAATATATTAAACGGAAGGTTAATATGAAAATCAAAGGTGAAAGTAGACCAATTAGCTTAACTCTAACTCGATAATGGCAAGCATGTTGCATCGAATAAACATGGAGTACTATGCTTGTAGGAATTTTCATAAAAACAAGTAAAAAGCTCGTAAAGTTCGGCTTCTTTTATGCACTCCATAAAGGATCGTTTTTGCGAATCTATTAACAAATTACCACATTTTTGCAATTTAAATCCAATTCAGAAGGACATACATATATATATCCAAATCTGAACCAATTTCGACCAAAAAATTTAGAGGTATTGTGGCAGTTGGAGAAAAGTTGCAAAATTTCATGAGAATTGGTTCAAAACTATTGGGTTGCCCAAAAAGTAATTGCGGATTTTTCATATAGTCGGCGTTGACAAATTATCTCACAACTTGTGACTCTGTAATTGCATTCTTTCTTCTGTCAGTTTCAGCTGCTACTTTTAGCTTGCTTTAGAAAAAAAGTATATTTGATTAAAGTTCATTCTAAGTATTATTAAAAATGCATTTACTTTCTTTTAAAAAATTTGCAATTACTTTTTGGGCAACCCAATAGTTCAAATCGGATGAACATGTATATAGGAGCTATATTCAAATGTGACCTGATTTCTTTCAATTTCAATGGGCTTTTTCTCTAGGCTCAAAAAAATGCCTGTCCCAAATTTGAAGACAATCGGATGAAAATTGCGACCTATACATTTTACACAAGGCGATGACAGTACCTAAGTAATTTTTGGTGACGTAGCTGTGACTGACCCGAAGAGATGAACCAGGTTGTTCAACCGTGAATTTATTGAGCATCTCGAGAGTGACAAGTTTAGGAGCCTTTATACAGCCGTGGACGAAATTACGAATGTCATGAGTCAAGTCATCCAACAACACTCTTATAGTACCCAATGTCCGGATGATAGGCAGAGTGATCCCGCTTCTAAAGTCTGGAAAGAACCCGAGTAAGGGGGAGTCGTACCGCTCTCCCTTCTATCACCAGTAGCCATAGCTACTCCTCCCGAGCCTCATTGAAGAATTCCTATTTGCCGGGCATCGGCATGGATTTCGAATACTGCATAGCCATCTCCTCACGCATTTGCCGCGGCTACAATCAGACCAGTCCATGTCATAGGACGGTCCTCGTCGCACTGGATCAATCAAAAGCATTCGACTCGATCAGCCATGCCAAACTATATGAGAACATCGCCAAGGTGAAACGCTGGGTCTCGAAATATATGACCACACATATATTTCGAGACCCAGCGTTTGTGGAATTATTGATAAGAACTCGAAACCCCGTAGAGTGCAACAAGGAATTCCCCAAGGCGGAGTGATGTCTCCGGTTTAACCTCTACCTATGCTCCATTCCACACCTTCCACACGGCATAGTGAGCTTGTCTTATGCGGACGATTGTACGATCATTGCATCATTCCCATCTATTGTTGACACCTGCGATAGGTTAAACAACTACCTCAACCAACTTTACGCTTCTTTTGCTGCAAGCGATCTGAAGATATCCGTCACCATATCTTCATAAATCTTCATAAACATTACTTTAAAGAACAGGTGGAAACTTTTCGCGTATCAATGAGTGCTGTCTGAATCAAGTTTATGTTCAATGATAAGAAGGCCTCTTTTTATAGCCGAGTTCGAACGGCGTGCCGCAGAACGACTCCTCTTTGGAAAGAAGTTCTCACATGGCTCCCATACAATTTTTTCAATGGCTCCTAAGTTTGCGAAAACCTATGCTTAACAAACGTGATTGAGGCAGACCCATATTAAATCGTAAATCATAGAATATCATATTGTCGTTACAAAATTTGGCCTTCAATGCGCCTGATTATTTTACCAATGTTTGAAATGTGTCCTATAGGAAAGACAACATAGCTGATTAGTTTTAAACTAAAACGAAAGCAATTTTTGTGGCTGAAACAAAAACAAAGCCAAAACTTATATTGTGCATCTAAACCAACATCATCATCCTTGAGTCGACTTCATCAAAAACATATTAGGTTTCAAATTAAACAAAAATAGGTAAAGAACTCAACCCAGAGACAAACAAACCCAAGTCTGACCAATGTGAATTGGGCCACACTCTGTGGCACCATTCAAAGAAAAGGAAACCAGAAAGGGAGCAAAAGTCCCAAACCAATCTGAAGGCTCACCTCCAATTAAGGGGAAAGGTGTAGTCAAGACGTATATGAACAGGGTGTACATTAAGGAAACTAATGAAGTAAAGACAAGGGCACTAAACCCCAAGGAAAAGCACATGAAGTGAGATGTGTGGCGGAGGTATCTTGCCACATATTGCGTCTTCCTTCATCCTATTTTAGAAGGAAGTTGCAGTATAAGGAAGTGCCACATGCATACATGGTTATACTCGTTTGCACCATGAGAGTTTGTCTTAAATGGTCAATATTAAACGTGAAGAACGTACTGTATGGAGGTACCATCATAAGCCAGCTCGACTGCACCAGCACCACACACAATGGCCAGCGGCTGTCCGTGTGTGCTTCAACGAGTATTTGTGTTTGCAGAGAGTCCATCGTGGACCAACTTTGAAAACATTGTGGCCAAACCCCAAAAAGGAGCAATGCACGTTAATGGCAAGGGACTCTAGTAAATTTAAGAAACCACAAGAGATATTTAAGTGTTCTTTGTTTATGTCTTCTTGGCAAGAAAATCAACCAGCGAAGTATTCATCACACACAGATGTGAACATAGCAGCGTATCAAAAAACAATGGCTGCAGTTCTGATAGACATAGTCAGTGAAGTGACCATATAATTCTCAACAAGTAAAGCGTTTTGCTCCAATGTATTTCTTATTATAATTACTAGTTTTTAAAAATACGTGTCGTGATGTCCCGTTTTTTCAATAAAAGTGATAAGACCAGTACAGACAACTAATTGTAATTAAGGCTTACACATTACTTCAGACTTTATTAAAATTTGTACACATTTTGTCGCTAGGATTTTCAATAATAAATCCATAGGAAGATTGGAAATATCAACGAAACATTGAGTAAATAATTAAATAAATTGGTTTTATTTAAATCTTACGAAAATAACTTGAACAACAACAAAACAGAAAAAATCGTGGTAAGTTCGGCGGGGCCGAATCTTATATACTTGTCAAGGTCTTTGACCGGTATCTCTTTATACGCAAACAAAGGATAACGGATAAAATTTGCGTGCTATTAAAGCTATATCAGGTTATGGATCGATGCAGGCCATACTTAGTTTGGATGTTGGAGATCATAGTGGAAATCATTGAGCAAAATTTAAGCCAAATCGGAAGATCGGTTTATATGGGAGCTATATCAACTAATAAACCGATTTAGCCCATATTGGCATAATTATTGGAAAAAAATACTTCATGCTAATTTTCAGCTAAATCGGATAAGTATTACGCACTCTAGATGCTCAAGATCCCAAATCGACTTATATGACGGCTATATCAGGTTGTGAATCGACTTGAACCATACTTAGCACACTTGTTGGAAGTGGTACCAAAACACCACGTGGAATTTCAGCCAAATCGGCTATATCAAAACATGCACCGATTTGGTCCATTTACAATCCCAACTGACCTGCACTAATAAGAAGTATTGCTCGACGTCGTCGAGTGTGAACTTCGCCTCACGCATTCCGTTATCGCCTGGATCTCTGCCTGCAGGATCGTACAATAGTCAGGCAGTCTAAAACAGATCTCAGTCCCTGGGTTCTCAATGTTCGGTTCGAAATGTGTTCATTCACCGTAACGTTGCGTCCAACAGCATCTTTGAAAAAATACGGTCCAATGATTCCACCAGCGTACAAACCACACCAAACAGTGCATTTTTCGGGATGCATGGGCAGTTCTTGAACGGCTTCTGGTTGCTCTTCACTCCAAATGCGGCAATTTTGCTTATTTACGTAGCCATTCAACCAGAAATGAGCCTCATCGCTGAACAAAATTTGTCAAAATTTCGAACCGAACACTGATTTTGGTAATAAAATTCAATGATTTGCAAGCGTTGCTCGTTAGTAAGTCTATTCATGATGAAATGTCAAAGCATACTGAGCATCTTTCTCTTTGACACCATGTCTGAAATCCCACGTGATCTGTCAAATACTAATGCATGAAAATCCTAACCTCAAAAAAATCACCCTTTAGTTTCCCATGTCCTCTAGATTTGATCCATCTGTGTAACATCTTCCAGATGGCAATACTAGGATTCCGTCAATCCAAGAGTGTGACGCTCGCACCAGTGCCTCGCACCAGTGCCTCGCACTCGACCTCAAGTGTCGTCCCAGGAATCCGATCGAAAACCTCTTCCAATCCTTCCAGGTTTCCTATCGTCGCCTCCATTACACCTCGATGGTATGACCTGCTCCTATCCTTTATCCATTCTCCCATCGCCTTAAGTTTCATAGCCGCAACAGCTACCTCACACAAAATCTTTATGTCTATATGCTGACTATCTAGAACAGTCTCCAGTTCCCTAGTGTGCAGGGTCCTCATCGCTCCGCCTATGCCAAGACAACATGTTCTCTAAACCTGTTGTAAGGTCCTAATGTTGCACTTTTTCTCAATAGTAGTCCACCAAACTACTGAGGCGTAAGTAAGTATTGGTCTAATCAAGGTTCTGTAGAGCCAGTGGACTATCCTCGGATTCAGGCGCTATTTACATACTGTCTACATACTGCCCAACATCTGTGAGCCTACTCGATACGCTCCTGAATGTGATACATCCAATTCAGTTTCCTGTCCAAGATCACACCTAAGTATTTGACCTTGTCAGATATCAAAATCTTTCTATTGTGGAAACGTGGTGCGTTAAATTGACTCACCTTTATCTTCCTCGTGAAAAAGCAGATTTCTGTCTTTCCTGGGTTTGCATTTATACCCCTAGGCTAGCCCAGTCGTATGCCTTCCACAAGAACCTTTCTCCTTAAAAGAGCTATAACATCGTCTGCATAGGTTGTTTATACAGATCACCCATAGGATTGGCGATAAAATGACCCCCGTAGCGTGCCGACTTCTCCCTTATATTTATTTCATGAACTCACAATTTATCCACCTGCTCCTGAGCATATGGTTTATCCAGTCTGTAAGGGCCCGACCCACCGGCTACTGTTCTAGAGAATGAATCAGTGTGTCGGTCCATACATTGTTAAAAGCGCCCTCGATGTCAACGCAAACCGCCAATGTGTACTTTGTGGCATCGAAGGATTCGTCTACTTTATGCACAGCCTCGTGCAGGGCAGTCTCCACAGATCTTCCCTTGACATAGGCATGCTATTTGAATTTAATCAGTTTGTAGTTTTACCTAAATCGGATAAGATTTGCTTTCTAGGGCTAAAGCAGTCTATTTGACGGTAGGTTCGAATTTGGGTTATTTGCAACCCCAACTGTTCCACAACAATAAGAAGTATTAATGCAAAGTTAAAGCTGCTAGCTTTACTCGATAAAGAATTAGTGTGATTTCAACAGACAGACAGTGATCGATAATCTCATGGCGGTTGAGAATCTCACATGGCGATCTTAGATCAATAGTTTTACGTGTAACATACGGAAACCCGAAATTTAAGTTACCCCATCCCATGCAGGAGCTATTAAAATCACGTTATTTAAGGATGCATTTAACAAGTGTATTAAGGCAAATACATCAACTTTTGCCGATACGGGATAACTATGAGCACCACACAGGCTGGAACTGTGAGCTCCGACTTGTGTGGTGCCCATCGTTATCACGGGAAGCTTAGCTGAAAGCTACTGGGCACGTCCACAGGTTGCGGATGGTGGAAAGCTCCGTTTTTATACGGAGTAGCTGCAAATGCGGCCGCGGGCAGTCATCGATTTTCGAGAGGAGAGTCTAAGTGAGGAGTCAGGTGGTACTAGCTCTTAACTAAATACTGAGTGCCACTCGATACTCGAGATGACAAGGCGAGTTATTGACGCCTTTAAATAACCAATGGCCAACATCAGCGTCTGTTCCCTGGTTAGGGGCGGCTGGAGGCGAGGGTCGGATCTTGGAGCAAGCGGCTCGCCACAACGAGGGATACGTGTGCAATCCCACAAAACCCATGCGGTTGGGGCGATGGGCCAGTAACCCGCCACCGGAAAACTGAGAACTACTATGAGAAACAAAGGAATAGTAATAACGGACGAACTATACTATAGCTGCCATAACACGAGGCATGAATTTGGCTGTGGATTTGTAGTTAGTTGGAGACTGAAACACCTTGTCTCCAGCTTTACTCCGGTGGATGAGAAGCTAGCCACAATCCGCATAAAAGCCAAATTCTTCAACATGCTTCCATGCCCCGACGGAAGACAAGGACAAGCAGACCAAGGATATTTTCTACGAGCGCCTAGAGAGAGAATATGACCGCTGCCTCGCCCATGATATTAAAATCGTTCTGGAAGATTTTAATGCGAAAATAGGGAAGGAAGACATTTTTGGTCCAACAGTCGGAAAGTTTAGCCTCCACGACTGCAATCACAACAAATGGCAGCGGCATACTCCACTCGACTGACCCAGCTGCTCGATGAAAGCGCTCCTTGTTCCGATGATATAATGGCGCAGTGGCAAACTTTTGCCCACTCCTTGGAAAATGGCGAAATCCGTACTTGGATACCGGAAGCCTCCTCCAAGAAACCCATGGTATGACCAAGAGTGTCGGGATGCTACTGGAGCCAAGAATGTGGCATATGGAGCAACCCTGCAGTCAGTAGCAACGCGCCAGATGAAGGAGAGGTATCGGGAGAAAAGAGAGAGGAGAAACGTCTATTCCGCAAAAAGAAAAAGGAAATGGAAAGACGTGAGTGTGAGCGAAATGAGATGTACAGGAGTCAGAATGAAGTCCGGAAATTGTACCAAAGAATTAAACATCAAACCGATGGCTTTGGTGCAGGCAAATCCTCCTGCAGAGACAAAGAAAGAAATCTGCTAACTGACACAGATAACATGCTGAGGATATGGAAAGAACATTTTACCCAACTGCTAGTGTCCGATGTTTGCAGCGAAGAGGATACCGCAGAACCAATCCTTGATGATGGTATAGAATGTTTACCTCCGAGTCAGAATGAGGTCCAAGTAGCACTGCCCCGACTAAAAAACAACAAGGCAGCAGGAGCCGACGGGTTACCCGCTGAACTATTTAAGACCAAAGGCGACACGTTGATAAGGCGTATGCATCAGCTTATCTGCGCAATCTGGCTAGAAAAACGCATACCTGATGATTGGAAACTCAGCATACTATGTCCCGTACACAAAAAAAGGAGACAAGACGGAATGTGCCAACTACAGAGGAATAAGTCTCCCTCCCCCTCCTTCGCATACAAGATACTCTCGAGCGTACTGTGTGAAAGATTAAAACCTAAAGTCAATGAGATAACTGGGCCCTATCAATGCGGCTTTAGACCTGGTAAATCCTCCCTAGACCAGATATTCACACTGCGCCAAATCCTGGAAAAGACTCGAGAAGGACAAATTAACACCTACCATCTCTTTGTTGACTACAAAGCCGCCTCCTTTACGTTCTAAAAGAGCCATGTCTGATTTTGGTATCCCTGCAAAATTAATAAGACTCTGCAGGGTGACACTTGATGATACGCGTTCCTCAGTAAGAATAGGAAAGAATCTCTCCGGATCATTTAATACCAAACGAGGTTTCAGACAAGGAGACAGCCTATCGTGTGATCTCTTTAATATCCTGCTGGAGAAGATTTTACGAGATACAGATGTGAATAGATATGGCACACTAATTACAAGAGAATACACGCTACTGGCCTATGCCAACGACATTGATATCATAGGTCGGTCACCGGAAGTAGTAACTGCAGCCTTTGAAAGAATCGAAAGAGAGTCATTGAAAATGGGTCTGGCAGTAAATGGAGATAAGACTTCAACAAAGCCTAGCAGATAAAGAAAATGGAGAAAGTTGGGAATCGCAACTTTGAGGTAGTCAGTAACTTTATCTACCTCGGCACCGCCGTAACCGAAACGAATGACACCAGTTTTGAGATTAAGCGAAGAATAATACTGGCAAACAGACGCTACTTTGGACTAAGTAAGCAGTTTAGAAACAAGGCCACCTCTCGACAGACGAAGATTACACTATACAAGACACTGATACTACCCGTGCTGTTATATGATTCTGAAGCATGGGTACTTGTGAAAGCCGATGAGGCAATGCTTGGAGTATTTGAGAGAAAGATTCTTCGTAAAATATATGGACCAGTTTACGGAGAATATAGGCGACGTATGAACCACGAGCTGTATAATGACGATAGCATAGTTAAACGCATCAAAATACAACGGCTGCGTTGGCTAGGTCATGTTGTCAGAATGGATGAAGAAGCTCCAGCAAAGAAGTGGGTGGGAGACACCTCGAAATTTGATGTCAGGGATTTAAGAATGAGCGCAGAAGATCGAGGCGCTTGGAGCGCTATTCTACGTTCGGCTAGTGGAACAAATATTCTGTCATAGCCAATTAAAATAAAGTAAGTAAGTACATCAACTTTAAGTCAAAATTTTAAAATTTTGTTGGCTCTTTATGACTACTCGACAATAATATATATCAGCAGTATATATTCATAGGATTTTATCTGCACTGAAAAAATTGTTGATCAATTTTCAAACTTTTTATGGAAACATTAGCTTTGGTGAGAAATATTAAAATGTTAGGTTAATAAATCCTTATATTTACGTCATATTGTAACAGACAAAAATTTTAAATTCAGGTCAAAATATCATTCAAGTTATCCTTGAGACAAGACAACAGTGAACCGTAGTTAAAACACAAAATAACCTAACAAACAGGAGCGTCTTTAAATGTTTAATTATTATACCCTCCACCATAGGATACTAATTTCGTCCTTATGTTTGTAACTCCTCGAAATATTCGTCTCAGACTCCACCAAGTATTGGGCTGCCCAAAAAGTAATTGCGGATTTTTTAAAAGAAAGTAAATGCATTTTTAATAAAACTTAGAATGAACTTTAATCAAATATACTTTTTTTCTAGAGCAAGCTAAAAGTAGCAGTTGATAACTGACAGAAGAAAGAATGCAATTACAGAGTCACAAGCTGTGAAAAAATTTGTCATAGCCGACTATATGAAAAATCCGCAATTACTTTTTGGGCAACCCAACATATATATTCTTGGTCGTCATGACATTTTAAGTCGATATAGCCCTGTTCCGTCCGTCCGTCTGTCTGTCAAAAGCACGCTTTCTTTCGAAGGAGTAAAGCTAGCCGCTTGAAAGTTTGCACAAATACTTCTTATTATTGTAGGTCAGTTGAGAATATTAATCGACCATATTGGTCCATGTTTTGATATGGCTGCCACATAAACCAATATTGGGTCTTCACTTCTTGAATCACTAGAGGGCGCATTTTTTTATCAGATTTGGCTGAAATTTTACATGAGGTGTTTTGTTATGATTCTCAACAACTGCACTAAGTATGGCGGAAATCGGTCCATAACCTGATATAACTGTTATATAAACCGATCTTGAAATATCGTTATTTTAAAGTTTTGGTTCTTTGGCTCTTCTTCATTGCCTAATTCCTCTGAATAAGAAAAAGTTTTAAGCTTTGGGACAACTTTTTTCAGTATACCTTATTGTTCACTTATAGAAACAAAATTTCTTAGTAAAATATAATTTATTTATTGCGTAGCTAGACGAAAGTAAGTATATATCAATTTAATAATATCTTTATTGAAGAAAATTCTGGGAGGGGAGGCTATAGATTCTCATGGGACGGCTAAGCTTCCCCCAAAACCCTCTAGCTACGCCAATGGTTCCGATAGCCGTGCCAAGTTTGGCACAAATAGCTTTATTACCTGTTATAGCTCCCATATAAATTCATTTCACTTCTTGATCGCGCAATTAATAGGCTGAAATTTTAAACGTGGTAATTTTATTGACTTCTGATAGTCGTTTGTATCTGCAAATCTATCTAAAATATATATGAACGTATCAAATGCGATTGCTGATGGAGGCGATATAAGATTGAGTCCGATCGAACTTATTAATGAATAATTCACTTAGATGGTAGAACATTTGGTATAATATTATATTAGACCCAAAAGAAAGGTATTTTTTTTAGTGAAGTTGAAATCTTGTTGAATCTAAAGTTACCCCCAAGTGACTAAAGCCGCTTTCAAAAGAAAACATTAAAATTTTTCTCACGAATTTTCCATAAAAGAACAGGAGAAAATCTTCTCTCATATCAATGAGTGTCGTGTGACTTAAGTTTTAAGATCAATAGTCAATAGTCGAGAACGAACGCCCGGAGGCCGACACCTACACCTTTAAAGAGAAGCTTGTTGTATGGCTTAGTACATCTCAAATGTCGCCCGCATTTGTGGGATAACGACCGCTGACATTTCTTTCTGAAATGTCCGTCAGGATTCGAAAGCAGGTCATGCAAACCTCTACGCCACGATGGCCTCCAAATAATGAAGCAATCGTACATGTAAACCCATCATGCGATCATGTGAGAAGGACCTATGGGGCCTTTAAAATTTTGAACTTTTTTGCAACATCTAGAACACATCTATACCATTGGGCCCGGGGTGAACGATCGAGCCCCTCAATCGATTAGCTCACTTTCGATTAGCTCGCTATCTCAACAAAAGGTTTAAGAGAATTAATTACGGATGTGTAATGAAGACCCAAAAATTACCCAGGGATGTTTCAAAATATGAGACTTCAATGGTACTTTTGCGAACTCTACTAAAGTGGAAATAAAAAGATTCAAAAGAAATTTTTGCGCATAGAAACTTTCAATTTAGCTAGTATTTCTTTTATATTAAAAAAAGGGGTATAGATTTTGAGCAATTTATGTTTCTTATTATTAGCAGGGTTTTTGTGACTCTGCTTATTTTTATTCCCAAAATCATGGAATATAGAGCACATAGAATTTGGTAATTTTTTCTGCAATGCATCAAAATATTCAACTGTAAACCTATTAAGTGTTCATAATGGACGCAAAGTTCTAAGAAGATTTTGCAATTGCCGTATATACTGTCTGACCATAGCTTATTGATTGCCAACAGCACAATAGATGACAAACTTTTTTTTTCTGCCAGCCAACACGCAGGGGATGTCCCCTTTGAATGCAGTGGATTACGTTGGCGAGAGGAAATTAGGAACTGGAGGGGGGAAAAGGATGTAGTGCTTATTGACATTTGTCTTAAATCTTTAGATGTCAAAGTCGGTGGGAAAAACAATAGCCGGAAGTCGATTCCACATACGAACGGTTCGGGCGAAATAAGAATTATAAACGGGTGTGAGTTCCTGAAATATCTAGTATCCCTGACATACATCCTTACATCAGGAATAAGAAGACGAATAGTGCGCTAGATGAAGCGGGCCCGCTCCGCTGCGCCTTCTTTTACTTTATATTGAACAAAGTTATCCTTTGAATATTTATTTTCGACAATTAAAGAGCTTTTAATGAAATACCATGCAAAAAGTATACGTATATCGCTTGTCAAACAGTATTACAATATAAATGCCTTTATCTGAATCCCATATGATCTTAATTGGTCTATGAAATCACTCGGAGGTTTTAGGGTCATTAACGTTTGGGTGTTAGATCTTTATCGGTCTATGAATACTCTCGGAGGGTTTAGGGTCATTAACGTTTGAGTGTATATATACTCCATTCTTAACAGTCTTAAATTCAGCCCGATATTGTGTTTAAGTGTGTTTTCCGGGGTGAGGTGGTCCCATTGACACTTGGCCCGGAAAAAAATATCAGCTTCGTGCTCTTTTCTCAAATACTGAATACCATTTATTTAAACCCCATATTGCATTTGGTTTAAGGGGAGTTTATGGGATGAGGCGTCCTTAAACACTTGGCCGCAAAATTTTTACTCTTTGGGGGTCGTTTTGGGAAAGGGGCTGTGCCCCAAATGCAGGGTACCACATTTGGATATCAGCTTCGTAGTCTACTCCGTTCACAGCTTCGTATTACGAAGTTCAGTAAATAATTGTTGTTTGTGGGGTGTTTTGGGGAAGGGGTAGACCCCCAGAAAATTGGTCCCAAAAGTGGGTATCAATTTCGTTCTCTTCTCCCCAATACCTTTCATTTGGGCCCACATTAACGTGACCGGTAAATATGCCCGATTTGTGGGGTGTTTTGGGGAGTAGGGTGTTCCCCCAAACTCTAAGCCCTAAAAATATATCAATATCGTGCTCTACTCTCAAATATAATTTATTTGAACCCTATATTGCGATTGACCGCAAAATTGGATCTCAAATTCGTTTTCTAATCTCAAAAACCTTTCATTTAAAGCCCTTATTGCAAAAGTCAGCAAATACGTCCGGTTTGGGGCATGGGCCCATAAAAGCAAATACGTTCTATTTGGGGGTTGTTATGGGAGTATGACGTCCCTTAGGCAGTTGACCCCGAATGTTGATATCAGATTTGTGGTCTACTGGCAAATACCTTTCATTAGAACCCCATAGTCGGCAAACTTGACTGGTTTGGGAAGTGTTTTGGGGGATGGGGCGCCCGTTCAATGACTTGGCGCTTAAAATATTTACCAGATTCGTGTTCTACTCTAAAATACCTCTTATTACAGCCCCATATTGTAATGGTCAGCAATAGGTGGGGTGTAGAGTTGGATAGTTCCGGATGGAACTAGCTGTGATTTAGGTGAAAGGAAAATGAATTATATGTGGCATCCACATTAAATGAATGTGGCGGCATAAATATGGAAACGTGGTGGCATCCACATGTTCTTTTTTTATTGTCCACAAATCTAAATTGTTTTGATGCGGTTCGATTCGTTGTTTTTTCAGCATCGAGACTTAATACTTGTTTAAAACAAAGTACAAAAAATTAATTTTATATTCAATATGTACAATTAAAAAACGCCAATTTTAAGGTTCAAAACAAAATTCAAAGAAGGTAATCGCAAATGAAAAAGGAGCTAAGGAACTAATAACCCTTCATTCGAAAATATGTCCTCTTTGGGGGGTGTTTTTGGCTCCACATTTGGATAACAGATTCGTATTCTACTTGCAAATACTTTTTGTGCGGTGGCGATAGTTCTTACTATTAAACCATGTAAAACTTTTTAACAAAAAAGTGTTGCCCAGCAGCACGTCGTTTGGTCTTGTCTATCCCTCCTCCTCCTATCACGCTGAACGTCATCATTTTTGGGGTATGGCGGCCTACATAAATTTGTGTCCCCACAAATTAATTAAATCACACAGTGTCCTGTTAAGTCATTATGATTGATCCACTGTTTTGAGGTGAGGTGGTCCGCTAGATATATGAGCAGTTTGAAGATATCAGATTCACAGTCCACAACTTTATACATTTAATTTAACCCCATATTGCCATGATTGGTGCATACAACCGTTTGGTGCAGGGTGTTTATAGGAAGTTTGCGCGCCACACTTCATCTGCCATTTGAGCACATATTTGAACGACGCACTCTACTCAAAAATTTTTATCATTTGATCCACTATTGGTCAAATAATTTATTGGAGGTAAAGCACCACCTAGATTTTTGGACACAAAGTTTAATGTCATATTCGTAATCAACTCCCAAATACCTTTCATTTGAGTCTTATATGGCTACTAGCTGACCCGGGCCCGCTCCACTGCGCCTTCTTTTACTTTATAAGGAACAAAAATTCCCTTGGAATATTTATTTTCGACAATTAAAGATCTTTTAGTAAAATACCATGCTACGAAAATAGTATATCGCTTGACAAACAGTTTAACAATATAAGTGCCTTAATCTGAATCCCATATGATCTTTATTGGTCTACGAATTTAAGTTTGCATGTAAGGTGTACTCCATTCTTAAAATATTTCATTTCAGCCCGATATTCTAAGATGCCTGATTTAGTGGTGTTTTCGGGGGAGCGGGGTGCTCTCCCAAATTCTAAGCCCGGAAAATATATCAGCATCGTGCTCTTCTCTCAAATACCATTTATTTAAACCCCATATTGCCATTGGCTTAAGATGAGTTTACAGGATGAGGCGTCCCCCAAATACATGGCCCCAAAATTGGTTATAAAATTCGTTTTCGTATCTAAAATACCTTTCATTTGAGTCACATATTGGCATGGTCGAAAAATTTTTGCCCTTTGGGGGTGTTTTGGGAAAGGGGTAATGCCCTAAATACATGGTCCTACATTTGGATATCAAATTCGTATTCTACTCCCAAAAACCTTTATTTGAGCCCCATATTGCGATGGTTACTAAAAAGTTGCTGTTTGTGGGGTGTTTTAGGAAAGGGGTAGACCCCCAGAAAATTGGTCCCGAAAATGGGTATCAATTTCTGCTCTACCCCCCAATACCTTTCATTTAAGCCCCACATTGACATGGTCGGTAAATATGCCCGATTTAGAGGTGTTTTGGGGATTGAGGTGGTCCCCCAAACACTAAGCACGGAAAATATATCAGCAACGTACTCTATTCTCATATATCTATATATCATTTATTTGAACCCCATATTGCCGGTTTGGGGTATTGGCCCTAAAAACTATGAATATTTGGTTCCACTCTCTTTAAGACCCAAATTGTCTTGGTGAGCAGATACGTCCTATTTGGGGGTTGTTATGGTCGTGAGACGTCCGCTCGACAGTAGGCCCCTAATGTTTATATCAGATACGTGGTCTACTCTCACAAACCTTTAATTTGAGCCCCATATTTCCATAGTCGGCAAACATGACCGGCTTGGGGGGTGTTTTGGGGGATGGGCGACCACTCAGTGAGTTGGCCTTGAAAATATATATCGAATTCGTGTTTTAATCTAAAAACCCTTTAATTTAAGCCTCATATTGCAAAAGTCAGCAAATAATTACTATTTGGGTGGTGTTGTGGGGGTGGGGTGGCCCCATAGACACTTTTCCGGAATATTGATATCAAATTCGTGCTTTACTCCCAAATACCTTTCATTTGAGGCGTGTTTCGGGGAAGCGGTGGACCCCCAGAAGCGTGGTCCCACATTTGGATATCAGAATCGTATTCTGCTCGCAAAACCTTTCATTTGAGTCCCATATTGCCATTGTCGGTAAATATGTCCGATTTAGGGGTGTTTTGGGGGTTGGGGTGGTCCCCCTAGCCCTTGGTCCGCAAATTGAATATCAGATACGTTTTCTTATCGTAAATACCTTTCATTTGAGTTCTATATTGTCGTGATTGATCTAAATATATGCTTGGTAGGTTTTAGTGTGGGGCAGCCCCCCTAGGTACCCCATCCGAAATTTGGATACCAAATTTTTATTTATAGGGTACTATATGAGACCACAAAAATTTCGCTTAAATCGCACCATCCATCTCCGAGATCTGGCGTTTCTGAAAATTAGGGTAAGGGGGAGGGTCCGCCCCCTTTCAGATATCAAAAAATTTAGTACCCTATTTTAACCACGGGGTCATTATGCAGCATCTGTGAAAATTTTAAAAAAATTGGTTCTGCCGTTTCTAAGTCTATAAGGAACACACAAACAAACAAACCTACAAACAAACAAAAATTGATTTTTATATATTAAAATTGATTTTATATATTATATATTTATATATAACCCCAAAAAGCCCCCAAATTCCCATTTGGGGGCTTTTTGGGGTTGGGGCGACCCGCAAATACCTAGACATTACTTTTTATGTCATATTAGTAATTTTCTCCCGAATACCTTTAATTTGAGACCCATATTGATAAGTACGTCCAATATGTTTTTTTGAGGAACTTCTGGCGTTCGAGTGGCCCCTGTGTTCCTTGGGCCCAACTTTTAATACCCACATTGTCCCGATCGGTCAACGTCGATTTTAGGTGGTTATTTTAGGGTAACGGGGAAGGGTCCGCCCCCATTTGGGGGCTTTTTGGGGTTGGGGCGACCCGCAAATACCTAGACATTACTTTTTATGTCATATTAGTAATTTTCTCCCGAATACCTTTAATTTGAGTCCCATATTGATAAGTACGTCCAATATGTTTTTTTGAGGAACTTCTGGCGTTCGAGTGGCCCCTGTGTTCCTTGGGCCCAACTTTTAATACCCACATTGTCCCGATCGGTCAACGTCGATTTTAGGTGGTTATTTTAGGGTAACGGGGAAGGGTCCGCCCCCTTTCAATATCAACAAATTATAAAACCTATTCCTCCTTCCTGACCATATTCGTAATCTACTCCGAAAAACCTTTCATTCGAGTCCCATATGTTATTATCGTCCAATATGCCTATTGGGATCCTCCCCCATAGGGAGAGTCCGCCACCTTGAGATTTTAACAAATTATATAGCCTATTGCTATTGAAATTGCCTATATTATTTTACATTGTCATGGTGTATAGTATTCTTTCCATCATCAACCATGGGCACAAACACATCTTATGTCTCTTTGAATAAGGACAATTTTCATAAACAAAGTTAGATTGACTAAGACTTTGTTCACAAGTTTAAAATTATTAATTTGTTCTGGCAAATCTATTTCTTTCTCCTCAAAATAACCCCCTTCCGACCACTATACACTTATGCCAACGATTTTTCCAATTCACGTAACAGTTGTTAAAGTCAATTTCCGGAAACGCCTTCATTGCGCGTAGCCATTAACGTGTAATGACTTCAATTGACACAAAACGGTTACCCCGATGTTTTCGCTTGAGTTTGCTGAAAAGTCAGAAGACACACGGAGCTAAATAAGGCGAATACGGTGGTTGTGGTGAATCTGTCTTAAAAAAAAATTTTGTGATCTTGGAACCAATTGTGATTTCACTTTTCTAAGGCCCAAATAATATTTTAAAACGTTTTTCACTGATCCCTCCGATTTTACAACGATGTCAGTAAGGTCTCTGACTTTTAATCGTCGAATATCGAACACGAATTCCTCGATTTTAATGACATCTTCGTAATGTGATGATGTTTATGGCCGTCCTGGACGTGGTTCGTCGTCAACGCGTTCTTAACCCCCTTTAAATAACATTGGCTCGTGATCTACAATTATCATCTTGCCACATTCTGAACGTTTCGGCACCAGAAATTTCATTCAGCACAAAAAATTTAATGGAATTTGTTTTTTTTTTTTTTTTTTGTTTGAACAATTTCACTTATTGCAAAAAACTTCGAATGCACTTGCTGTACTTTAAAAGCAGGAGTAAACTTAACACTAATGATACTTTGATGTGATATTTTACACAGATGTCATTGACATTCATACCAACGTAGAAAAAATATTACGACGGATGGATTTTCGTGCGAAATTTAAATTTTAAAGTCTTACTATTTTTTGACCACAGCAGTATTATCATTACTCATGAACATTCCACTAAGCAACAGGGGCAAACTTCTCACATATCAATGAGTGCAGTCCGATTCAAGTTTAAGCTCAATGATAAAGGGCCTCCTTTTTATAGCCGAGTCCGGACGGCGTTCCGCAGTGCGACACCCCTTTGGAGAGAAGTTTTATATGGCTAGTACCTCACAAATGTTGCCAGCATTAGGCGGGGTAAACCAACGCTGAAAATTTTTCTGATGGTCTCCCAGGATTCGAACCCAGGCGTTCAGCGTCATAGGCGGACATGCTAACCTTTACGCTTCGGTGGCCTCAGCTGTATTATCTGATGGGTGGCTAAATGTTCTTTTAAAAATTCGTACATTTTGGTACCATTTTCTACTTTCTGTTCAGATGGAGCTAGAGGTCTGAAATTTGGCATGTAAGTACAACTAAGAAATATGATTGGTGACTAAATGATCTATCAAAAATGCGTACATTTTGGTACGAAAATTGGTACCATGTGGTACTTTCTTTACAGATGGAGCAAGAGGTCCTGAATTTGGCCTATTAACGAAAGATCGGTGGAGACTGCCCTGCACGATGCAGAGCATAAAATAGAAGAATACTTCGATGCCAAGACATACACATCGGCAGTTTGCATTGACATCGAGGGGCTTTTAACGATGTGCGACCAACACTTTGATCCAATCCTTAGACCAGTACCGTGTTCTTAGAGGCTGGATAAACCATATGCTAAGGAACATGTAGATAAATTGGTAAAATTTTCTTCGAAATAAAGAAAATTATTTCAATTCGGTATAATAAAATATTTTTTTTATACCCTACACCACCAGGGTATTATAAGTGTGAGCATTTGTTTGCAAGGCTAAGAAGGAGAAGAGCTAGACCCATTGATAAGTAAACCGATAGACTCAGAATCACTTTCTGATTCGATTAAGCCATGTCCGTCTGTGAGTCCATGTATTCTTGTAATCGAGGTAGAGGTCGTATTTGCTGTGCAATCGTCACGAAATTTTGCACATGTCTCTTTTTTTGGCTCAAGATATATCTCTCATATATATATATCGCCCGATTTGCACTTTAATGGCCGTTGTAACTACAATTTTCAACCGATCTGCACAAAATTTGGCGTGGATGGTTATGTTATCGATCTTAACATTCTGCAAGATTTCATCAATATCGATTCAGATTTGGATATAACTCCTACATATATTTATCGACGAATTTGCACTTATGTGGCCGTAGTAACATCAATTTTCAAATGATGTGTTCGAATAAAGTCGGTTCAGATGTAGATATAGCTCCCATATACATATATCTATTGCCCGAATTTATAATTGAAAGGTAGGTGCAGGGTTCCGCCCGAGTTTTGCCTTTTCTTACTGCTTTCTAATTGAGAAAATGCTCAGAAGGTGATAGATCGTTTACGTTTGAGTGCGCCAATAAAAAACTGCTAAGTTCGGCCGGGCCCAATCTTAAGTCTAATCGGGAGATCGGTTTATATGGCAGCTATTTCAGGATATGGACTGGTTTTAACCATACAATTTGCCAAATCGGACAAGAATTCCGCCCTCTAGAAGTCGAATCGGAAGATCGGTTTATATGGACTGACATAGACTATGCAGTGGTTGGAAGTCAGTGGTGCAGTGGTTGGAAGTCAGTGGTGCAGTGGTTGGAAGTCATAACAAAACAACCCATGCAAATCGGATAAGAATTGCACCCTATATAGGCTCAAGAAGTCAAGACTCACGATCGGTTTATATGGCTGCTATGTTTAAACATGGATACTAATAAGAAGTATTGGTGCAAAATTTCAACCTTTACTCCTTCGAAAGTTTCTACAGCTTTCTACAGGCGGACTGACGGACGGGCACGGCTAGATCCACTTAAAATGTCATGGCGATCAAGAATATATATATATATTATGGGGTCTTAGACGAATATTTCGAGTTGTTACAAATGGAATGACAAAATTAGTATACCCCTATCCAATTGTGGAGGATATAAAAACTCACGCCGTGGCGGTTAAACTTAAATCATATATTTTAAAACGTTACAAAAAGTTTTCTGATCGTCATTTACTTAGAAATGCAGTTCACTAGTTTCAAGTATTTTCTAGTAATGCCAACTTTGTTGTTTTCTTTCCCAGTGCAAAATGGACCAGACTATGTTTTCAAACATTTGTTTGGTACGATACCTAAACCAGTTCTTTTAATCATGCACAGCGGTACTGCGAGGTTAATTTTTATACCCTCCACCATAAGAGGGGGGGTATACTAATTTCGTCATTCTGTTTGTAACTACTCGAAATATTCGTCTGAGACCCCATAAAGTATATATATTCTTGATCGTCGTGACATTTTATGTCGATCTAGCCATGTCCGTCCGTCTGTCCGTCCGTCCGTCTGTCTGTCTAAAGCACGCTAACTTCCGAAGGAGTAAAGCTAGCCGCTTGAAATTTTGCACAAATACTTCTTATTAGTGTAGGTCAGTTGGTATTGTAAATGGGTCATATCGGTCCATGTTTTGAAATAGCTGTCATATAAACCGATCTTGGGTCTTGACTTCTTGAGCCTCTAGATGGCGCAATTCTTATCCGATTTGAATGAATTTTGGCACGACGTGTTTTGTTATAATATCTAACAACTGTGCCAAGTATGGTTCAAATCGGTTCATAACCTGATATAGCTGCCATATAAACCGATCTGGGGTCTTGACTTCTTGGGCCTCTAGAGTGCGCAATTCTAATCCGATTGGAATGAAATTTCGCACGACGTGTTTTGTTATGATGTCCAACATCTGTGCCAAGAATGGTTCAAATCGGTTCATAACCTGATATAGCTGCTATATAAACCGATCTTGGGTCTAGACTTCTTCAGCCTCTAGAGGGCGCAATTCTTATCCGATTTGAATGAATTTTGGCCCGACGTGTTTTGTTATGATTTCCAACAACTGTGCCTAGTATGGTTGAAATCGGTCCATAACCTGATATAGCTGCTATATAAACCGATCTTGGGTCTAGACTTCTTCAGCCTCTAGAGGGCGCAATTCTTATCCGATTTGAATGAATTTTGGCCCGACGTGTTTTGTTATGATTTCCAACAACTGTGCCTAGTATGGTTCAAATCGGTCCATAACCTGATATAGGTGCCATATAAACCGATCTTGGGTCTTGACTTCTTGAGCCTCTAGATGGCGCAATTCTTATCCGATTTGAATGAAATTTTGCACGACGTGTTTTATCATGATATCCAACATCTGTGTCAAGAATGGTTCAAATCGGTTCATAACCTGATATAGCTGCCATATAAACCGATCTGTGGTCTAGACTTCTTGAGCTTCTAGAGGGCGCAATTCTTATCCGATTTGAATGAATCGGATTCTCTCATGACCGTCAACATACGTGTTTATTATGGTCTGAATCGGTCTATAGCCCGATACAGCTCCCATATAAATCGATCTCTCTATTTTACTTCTTGAGCCCCCAAAGGGCGCAATTATTATTCGATCTCTCTATTTTACTTCTTGAGCCCCCAAAGGGCGCAATTATAATTCGAATTGACTGACATTTTACACAGGTCTCCAACATATAATTTAATTGTGGTACAAACCGGACCATATCTTGATATCGCTCTAATAGCAGAGCAAATCTTTTCTTATATCCTTTTTTGCCTAAGAAGAGATGCCGTGAAAAGAACTCGACAAATGCGATCCATGGTGGAGGGTATATAAGATTCGGCCCGGCCTATTACAAGAATATTTTAAATTTAATGAAAATCTATTGGTATTTAAAACATTAATCCAAAACAAGACAAGAATATGAAACAGTATTTAGTCCAAAAACCTATTTACAAATCTTAAGTTATGTGGTCACCCTCGGTCAAATGTTGAAGAAAGTAAATTTGTAAGTGAAATTTTTTTTAAAGCATTATGTCAAGCACTAACCGACGGATAAAGAAGAGCTTACAAATTTGGTGTGGATGGCCTACTTTCAATTTTGCCCATCAACTGAAAAAAATCCATCTCTATACATTTAAAATTAAATAAGTGAAAGCGTACTAAGTTCGGCCGGGCCGAATCTTATATACCCTCCTCCTTGAAAATTCTTTGTCCGATATCTCTTTATAGGCAAACAAAGGATAATGGATAATAATTGTCATGCTACTAGAGCGGCAAACTATCGATAATCGCAACATTCTTATCATTCTTCAATTTTGCCATAATTTTAACTTTGCCGATACTATCGATCAGAAAAATATCAATCGATATTGGAACAACAAATAAAATATCAATAGTGCTATAGATATTTTGCCAGCTTTACATGCTACGGGAGCAGGTTATGGAAAGATTGGTTTGTATATTGGAGACCATAGTAGAAGTCATTGTGCAAAATTTCAACCGAATCGGATAAAAATTGAGCCCTATAGCGGCTCAAGAAGTAAAATTGGCAGATCGGTTAATATGGGAGCTATTGTATATCAGGTTATAAATCATTTCAGACCATATTTGGCACGTATGCTGAAGGTAATCGAAGAAGTTGATGTACAAAATTTCAGCAAAATTGGATAAGAATTGTGCCGTATAGAGGGTCAAGAAATCAAGATCCGAGATCGGCTTATATAGATGCTATATTAAAACATGTACTTATATGGCCCATTTAAAATCCCAACCGACCTACAAAGATAGGCAGTATTTTTGCAAAATTTCAGCGATTACCTAAATTCCTTTGAAAGTAAGCGTGCTTTTGACAGATGGGCGGACATGGCTTAGGATGTCAAGACCACCAATAATATATGAACTTGGTTGGGTCAGGTCGAAAATTCGATGTGCTACAAACTGAATAAAAACTAGAATACCCCATCCATTAGTGGAAGGTGTAAAAAGATATCTCTATTTATTCAAGCGAACTAATTTATCAGTTTTTTAGGGCTGCTAGAAGTTCCAATTTTTGCCCGCCTTGGCATACATTTTTATACCGAAATTCGCATAGGGTCTTTAAATAATTTCATTTGTATATATTTTTACCTGAATACATGGTAGTCAGTTAACTAGATTCGGTCCGGTCGAACGTACAACGTTTTTACTTGTACAAGCTATTAAAGCTGATATTTAGTTAATTTTTCTACAATAAATAAATGTATTTCTATTTCACGGGTTCTACTAATGACTCAAAAGTAAATCCTGAAGAAACCCGTGAAATTGATGTCATGGGTTCAGTTGGATAAATCACAAAATTATTTTGCTTTTTTCACCCTGAGTTCGAAGGACAGCTATAAAGAAAACCAACCCAATCGATTCAAGCGTTTTGACATGAACTGAAGCTCTGCCGAATGCATTTATCCGCTTTTGTTCCGAACGAAGCCATTGAGGACAATAATATCACAGCAAGTAATTATTTTGAAAGAAAAGTCGTTTCCTTCATTCATTTCGAGTAAAGGCAATACACAGCCATTGTGGTAAACCTCTTATTTTCAAGATTTTCCAACTAAGGTTTTCATCACACATGGCTTTTGATCTTCTCAACAACCCGTCATCGGTTCAATTGGATTTATTTCCTTCCCTTCTCCATGCTAAGCTATTCAATTGTTTTGTACCAGGGAATGTACGTCATAATTGTTTAAACAAATGCTGCGTGTGATTGTAAGTCGCCATCCTATTTGTACACCGAAATAAATAGGGCCCATGAGCAGTTTACGTAGTATACTCGTAATTGTCGACGACATTTCCTTAGTGCCCTTTTCATCTACTCCACGATTTGATGGTGTAGCTGAAAATGCTGCATTTACAATTTGAGCAACAACAACCTCAATAAAAAAAGAAAATTCAAACCGCAAAGAACATCAGTAGCTGCAGCACAAATCTCGTCACGAATTTGATGCCTAAAACAATCATAAAATTGATGGTGTGTAGAACATCAGTCAGTCTGTCAGTAGTGAATGGCCAGCAAGTGATGCGAAGGCGTATGCAACATGTTATGAGTTCATGGGGTTATGATCTAGGGAATTGGAAATAGTATGGCGTGAGGGTGGTTAGTGTGCACTGTAAGCCCCTTCTTAGCACTCTGAGTAATAGTCCGACACACACACACACACATCGCTGGGAATAGTGCGAAGGAGAGCAATGCCCATGATTTGACATTTTTATGGCACAAACAAACATTGGCTCTCGTAAAACTTCAAATAAAGTCAATTGTAGTCGTTTGATAGTTGAGTAATAAAATCATATTTTTTATTTCTTAGTAAAAAATACAATCGCACACTCACACACACCCGCAGTTACCAAATCATAGCCATCTCAGCAAATAAATATACAAATACAATATATGTATGAGCGTTGCCAGACCTCACCAGCGACTCCAAATTTTTATACCCACCACCGAAGGATGGCGTATATTCATTTTGTCATTCCGTTTTTGCAACACATCGAAATATCCATTTCCGACCCTATAAAGAATATATATATATATATATATATATATATATATATATATATATATATATATATATATATATATATATATATATATATATATATATATATATATATATATATTCTTGATCAGCCTAAGACCATCTAGCCATGTCCGTCCGTCTGTCTGTTGAAATCACGATACAGTCTTTAAGAATAGATATATTGAGCTAAAACTTTGCACAGATTCTTTTTTTGTCCATTAGCAGGTTAAGTTCGAAGATGGGCTATATCGGACTATATATTGATATAGCCCCCATATAGACCGATCAGCCGATTTAGGGTCTTAGACCCTTAAAAGCCACATTTATTATCCGATTTTGCTGAAATTTGGGACAGTGTGTTGTGTTAGGCCCATTGACATTCTTCTTCAATTTGGCTCAGATCGGTCCAGATTTGGATATAGCTGTCATATAGATCGATCCCTCGATTTAAGGTTTTGGGCCCATAAAAGGCGCATTTATTGTCTGATGTCGCCGAAATTTGGACAGTGAGTTGTGTTAAGCTCTTCTACATTTTTCTGCAACTTGACCCAAATCGGTCCAGATTTCAAAATATGCCATATAGACCGATATCTCTATTTAAACTCATGGCCCCATAAAAGGCGCATTTATAATCCGATTTCACTGAAATTTGACACAGTGACTTACGTTAGGCTTTTTGGCATCCGCATCGTATATCGGTTAGATCGGTTTATTTTTAGATATATTTACTAAAAATACCAATATTTTGTTATACACAATTGAACAATGACTTGTACTTATCAGTATTTGATCCAAATCGGATCATGTTTCGATATAGTTGCTATGGAGCATAAGGTATGCATTTTTCAACGTATTTTGATGAAAGGTGGTTTACATATATACCCGAGGTGGTGGGTATCAATAGTTCGGCCCGGCCGAACTTAGCGCCTTTTTACTTGTTGTGGCAATATTTGTAAAACAATGTAAATTTGCCCATGAGTGTTACATTCAGGAACTGGGCACACTCCTTACATATCAATGAGTGCTGTCCGATTCATATTTCAGCTCAGTGATGTGGGACAAAAGTGTTGTTTAGCTTTGTACTTAAAATATTGGCGCATTTATAAAATAATTTTTACACCCTCCACCATGGGATGGGGGATACTAATTTCGTCATTCTGTTTGTAACACCTCGAAATATGCGTTGAGATCCCATAAAGCATATATATTCTTGATCGTCATGTCATTTTAAGTCAATCTAGCCATGTCCGTCCGTCTGTCTGTCGAAAGCACGCTAACTTTCGAAGGAGTTAAGCTAGCCTCTAGGAATTTTGCAAAAATACTTCTTATTTCTGTAGGTCGGTTGGGATTGTAAATGGACCAAATCGGTCCATGTTTTGATATAGCTGTCATATAAACCGATCTTGGATCTTGACTTCTTGAGCCAATAGAGCGCGCAATTCTCATCCAATTTGGCTGAAATTTTGCATTACTGTGCTGAGTATGGCGCAAATCGGTAGATAACCTGATATAGCTGCCATATAAACCGATCTGGGATCTTAACTTGAGCCTCTAGAGGGCGCAATTCTCATCCGATTTGGCAGAAATTTTGTACAACGGCTTCTCTCATGACTTTCAACATACGTGTCTAATATGGTCTGAATCGATCATCGATCGAGCTTGATATAGGTCCCATATTAACCTATCACCCGATTTTGCTTCTTGAGCCCCTACAAGGTGCAATTCTTATCCGAATGGACTGAAATATTACACAATGACTTCTACAATGTTCGGCATTTGTCTATGGTCCGAATCGGACTATAACTTGATGTAGCATAACAGTTCTTCTTCAATATTCCTTGTTTGCCTAAAAAGAGCGCGTAGAACTCGACAAATGCGATCCATGGTGGAGGGTATATAAGATTCCGCCCGGCCGAACTTAGCACGCTCTTACTTTTTGTCTTTGTTTCTAACTGCTACCGTTTTAATTTTATTTTTGTTTTCCAAGTTAACCGCTTGTCTAATATAAACCTAAATACTTTACACAGTTGGATCTTGGAATTTTTTCGTCACCTAGAGATACGAGAGGACAAGTGTCTTTTGCTAAGAGTAAAAATTTCGTGTACAAACTTCTCGGCATTTACTTTAATGTTTCACTTTTTCTGCCAAGATTGGGTCGAACCAATTTTTTTTTTGCATTGCATT